>NC_034193.2:41097951-41347951 GCF_002021735.2 Oncorhynchus kisutch
TGCGGTGTTGTGTGAGTGTGTGTGTGTGTGTAGATTTACACGCGTGTGAGTGTGTGCGTGTGTAGATTTACACGCGTGTGAGTGTGTGTGTGTGCTTTTATGCTCCATTAACCTGCCCGCAGCTCTGTACCTCCAACGTGTTTTATATTCTCTCTCTCTCTCTCTCTCTCTCTCTTCTTTCCTTCTCTCTGTGTAACCTCTACCACTGCGTGTCTGGCCAGAGTCCAGCTATAGATTGATTGTTAATTAAGGTTTGTAAGCGATGCATGGTCCTGCCTCCAAATACTACCCCAGTGTTCTTTCACATTCACCAGTGTCCATGTTCCATTCCATTGATATTAGTGATGGTAGTGTCTGATAGCGCCCCGGTCTGCCTGCACAACTGAATGCATGTGGCTGGTGCAGGTATTCAGATATAATGTGCATTCACATGCACACATACACACCTGAATGCATGTGGCTGGTGCAGGTATTCAGATATAATGTGCATTCACACATACACACCTGAATGCATATGAAATCACACGTGTGCACTTCCATAAAGATCAATGTACAAATACACAAACAGAGCTGTTCACAGCCACACGTACACACACGCATTAAAACACAAATGCAGACGTATACAAACAGTACTGTTTTCGAGTGTATATACCCGTCACTCAACATCTCATCTAGCACCTCCCATGGCAAATTGGATTTTTAAACGGCTTCCTTTTGATCATTCCCTACGCCCTAATTGACTGACGTTTTTTTTTTCTCTCCCCTCTCTCCCTCACTAGAGAAGCTAATGAAACAGAGAAATGGTCTCTATAGCAACTCTAGCAGGGAATGTATCAAAGGACGAATGACAAGTGTTTAAAGGGCTTGAGGGGTTTTTAAATGTTCAGTTTTGTTTTCTCTCGCTCATCGGCTGAGAAGGTCTCCGGAGAAACACAAATCAACAACAGCCACGGAAAGGAAAGAAGAGAGAGAGAGAGAGAGAGAGAGAGAGAGAGAGAGAGAGAGAGAGAGAGAGAGAGAGAGAGAGAGAGAGAGAGAGAGAGAGAGAGATACATCCTTGGTGATCAATGTCTGAGCTAATGTCAGTTATTTTTCCTCACAAGGACGAGAGGGGAGAGAAGTGGAGACGAGTATGATGCATTGCAGTTGTGCACAATGCTTAGGCCTGTGCAAAAGGGCTGTTTGCAGAAATGACAAATGCACTAGTCTTGTCTGTGAGGATATTGTGTCCTAGTGTAACCTACCGTACCTAGATATCTGTGAGATGGAGTATTTTAGCTAACAGGTCATGCACTTTTGATAATTCCCTCAGAATCAGGCTTCAGAGCTTTGCCTTAGGCCCCGTAAAAGGAACTAGTGCTTGTCTATAAGTGTGTTTCTACGATTTTGCAGTTTTTCCTACTTACAAAGCATGTAGAGGTATGTAATTTTAATCATAGGTACACTTCAACTGTGAGAGAAGGAATCTAAAACAAAAATCCAGAAAATCACATTGTATAATTTTAAGTAATTAATTTGCATTTTATTGCATGACATAAGTATTTGCAGGGAGCTGAAAGTCCATATTGCCCAGCGAAAGCCCCGAAACCTGAAGGATCTAGAGAAGGTCTGTATGGAGGAGTGGGCCAAAATCCCTGCTGCAGTGTGTGCAAACCTGGTCAAGAACTACAGGAAACGTATGATCTCTGTAATTGCAAACAAAGGTTTCTGTACCAAATATTAAGTTCTGCTTTTCTGATACAGCAAATACTTATGTCATGCAATAATTGCTAATTAATTACTTAAAAATCATACAATGTGATTTTTGTTTTAGATTCCGTCTCTCACAGTTGAAGTGTAGCTAGGATACAAATTACAGACCTCTACATGCTTTGTAAGTAGGAAAACCTGCAAAATCGGCAGTGTATCAAATACTTGTTCTCCCCACTGTATGTACTCACGTAGGTGTCATTATAGTACGCTTTGACGTACTATAACAAACTGAATTGTCAACTCACAGGTGAGCATGTGTGAAAACTAACGGACCGATGTGGTCTTATGAACAGTGTCTTCTGAAATGACAAACTTGGATATAATTATGTCTTCTGAATTGACATACTTGAATATAATGATTGTTTGTTTGCATCAGCTTCCCATCCAAAAACGTGCAGTACATGATTGGCTATCAGGAGCGTTGCTAAAACCAAGGAGACGGCTGCTGAATTCGTACTACCCGTATGATTTACGACGTGATATTTATCTGTTCTTCATAGGTTGACAAATCTGTTTGGCTTACGGCAAACATTCGAATCCTCTCCACTGTTGTAGTGGCAATGTCCCTCATAATTTAGTGCAGTTGACACGCTTCAAGTCATAGAGGTTGTCTCGAGGCTGACTTGTTTGTTTGATTATGTGTATATTGAATATGGATCAGATGAATGTGAGTGTGTACAGTATATATTCCCTTATGCTTTTATTGACTGCACACAGAGAGAGAGAGAGAGAGAGAGAGAGAGAGAGAGAGAGAGAGAGAAGACCCATAGATATTGTAAAGGGTGCGTGTTGTGGTGGCAGGGAAGTCAGGAGCAGGAGCACGAACTTGGTATAAACAGAGTCATTTAATAAGTGCTGACAAAACTCCAAAAACCAAAATATACAAAATAACAAAAGTGGGTACAAAACCCGTCGCACACCAACACATAACTTGCACATCACATCCAATGAAACAATCTCCGACAAGGACATGAGGGGAAACAGAGGGTTAAATACACAACATGTAATTAATGGGATTGGAACCAGGTGTGAAAGAAGACAAGACAAAACTAATGGAAAATGAAAAATGGATCCGTGATGGCTAGAAGGTCGGTGACGTCGACTGCCGAACACCGCCCGAACAAGGAGAGGGACCGACTTTGGCGGAAGTCGTGACAGATATATACACCTGTCCGTAATGACCTCCAGCAGGTCAGCCTCCCCATAGCCTCTATCACCAGAATCCTCCAACTAACACCAAGTCAAAATATCAAACCCTTCCCTCTTCTTTTCTCTTTACACAGAGCAGACCTTGATGTTTTTCCAATAATTGGCAGCAAGAGGTAGCTTTCTCTCTCTCTCTCTCTCTCTCTCTCTCTCTCTCTCTCTCTCTCTCTCTCTCTCTCTCTCTCTCTCTCTCTGTTTTCTTCTCTTTCTCTTCCTTTGGAGAGATGAATAGTTGGCCGGGGATCAAAGGCGGACCCTTGCGCCACTCCAGCCACCACAAAGGGGTGTGGCATGGAGCAAGGTGCTGTACAGCTACATGGACAGGACAGACACACAGGACAGCCAGACAGGATAGTCAGACAGACAGATAGACAGACAGACAGACAGACAGACAGACATTGGTGTGCATGGGGCAAGGGGTGGGCCCCACACAAAGGTCAATGGCAAAAAGTGGCTGAGTCCGGATTCACATTACTTATACTCTCTCTGTCTCTCTCTCTCTCTGTCTCTCTCTCTTTCTCTCTCGCCCTCTCTCTCTCTCTCTCTCTTTCTCTCTCTCTCTCTCTCTCTCTCTCTCTCTCTCTCTCTCTCTCTCTCTCTCTCTCTCTTCACCTTTCTATCTCTCTCTCTCTCTCTCTCTCTCTCTCTCTCTCTTCACCTTTCTATCGATCTCTCTCTCTCAATCTGTCTTCTGTTTGTGCTCTAGCAGGTTGAAGGTGCAGACTGAAGCATAGACTGGGCTGAGGCTCACACAGCCATGGGTAAACATCTCTTCCCCATGGAGAAACCCTGTTTAAATGTTTGAGAACTTGACTGGAGTTCAGTGGAACAACAGCCCTTGTTCAAATATATATATATATATGCTGTAGCCCCAGTCAGATGTGTGTAAGGCTAGAACAAATAAATTGAGGTTGTGAAGACAAAAAAAGCGAGGTAGGTAAAACAAATTAACAAGCCCTCGTAGCCCAAACATATCCAAGACCCCTGTTAGTTTTCAACCCTTTTCATTTGACACGTTTGCGGAAATGTGGTTAGAAGAGGATGGGCAGGGCGCAGAGTAACTATTACTTCCATAGCCTTGATCTAAGGCTACTATTCTAGCATCTACAACATAACTGACTGTCACGGCTTCAATAAGTAGTGAGTGCAGGAGTCAGGCGCAGAGAGCAGGGTAGTTCAAAAGATGTGGATCTTTTAATATTCCAACAAAACCAGAGAGACGGTCACGCCACACACACACAAGGGCGCGTAAAGTCCCAGTCCAAACAAACAGGACGAAACTGATCGGAAAAAAAGAAACCACAAGAATAATGAAACACCACAAACAGAAAAAGAAGCCCGCACAAAAGCCGGCGGGCCGACTGGGTTTAAATAGCCCACAACCAAACCTAAACTAGAAAACAGGTGCAACAAATCAGACACAACTAAATGAAACAGAAAAGGGGATCGGTGGCAGCTAGTAGGCCGGCGATGACGACCGCCGAGCGCCGCCCGAACAGGAAGAGGCACCATCTTCGGCGGGATTCGTGACACTGACAGAATGTACACGTATTATATAGTCTTCCAGAATGTACACGTATTATATAGTCTTCCAGAATGTACACGTATTATATAGTCTTCCAGAATGTACACGTATTATATAGTCTTCCAGAATGTACACGTATTATATAGTCTTCCAGAATGTACACGTATTATATAGTTTTCCTGAATGTACACGTATTATATAGTCTTCCAGAATGTACACGTATTATATAGTTTTCCTGAATGTACACGTATTATATAGTCTTCCAGAATTATGCCAGCTTACTCTAAAACATAGTAATTCCCATTTTAAGGCCTTAAAGGCCCAGTGCACTCAAAAACATGATTGCCCTGTGTTTTATATATATTTCCATACTATGAGTAAATACTACTATTTCCAAGGTGGCATAGCAGTTCAGACGTCTTTTGTCCTCGTCTTGTCGTGTCCTGTATATATATATATTTACAACTTTTTCACATACATTTTATTTTTATTTTCCATCAACTCATCTTCAAAACACTCTCCTGCAACCCGCCTCACCAATGTATATTTATAAAAAAGTATTATTTACCTCAGATCTGTAATCCTCCAAGAAGCTAGCCAGAAACTCCAAGAAGCTAGCCTGAAACTAGCCAGAAGCTAATCCAGAAGCTAGTTCAGAAGCTAGTTAGCTCCTTTACTGGCAAATCGTTAGTATTCAGCTAACCACGGTTTGTGGTCATCAGCTATCCTTTAGCTCGAAAATCTAACGCCAGTTCTGTACGGCGCAGCGCGGCTCGGAACGGAACATACCGGACCAATTTTTCTCTCCATGTCCCTGGATTTCGACTGCTCTCTGGACATCCATACCCGGATCTCACAGCTAGCTAGCTGCTATCCGTGTGACTATCGGCCTTCGTCGATTCCGGAGCAAACATCAATTATTCCGGAGCTAGCAAGCTCCGTCAATCACTCCTGAGTTCCATCAATCACACCTGGGCTGCAGTCACCTATCCGGACCCGTTTTACTGCCTTCGCGGAGCCCCACCGGGCCTTCACAACTGGACTGCCGACGTTATCTACCCGAAGGAGTTATTCGGCTGGCTCCTCCGTCGCGACGTTACCCGAACGCCCATCTGCGGCCTGCTAACCGTTAGCTGTCTTACCGGCTGCTATCTGAATAGACAATCGGACAATTTTTTTATTATTTTTTATTATTAATATTATGTTTTCTTCTTGGGCCTCTATAACTATATCTATTGTTTTTATTTTTGTTGTTGTTGTGTGATTTGGATTAATCCCCTCTACCATACGGAACCCCACTAATCTACTGTCGGAACGCAAGAGGTGGCTAACAACAGACCTCCATCCTATGCTAGCTTGCTACCGATGCCCTGGCTAGCTGTCTAAATCACCAACCAACCTCTCCACTCACCGGACCCTTTTGATCACTCGACTAAGCATGCCTCTCCTTAATGTCAATATGTCTTGTCCATTGCTGTTCTGGTTAGTGTTTATTGGCTTATTTCACTGTAGAGCCTCTAGTCCTGCTCACTATACCTTATCCAACCTATTAGTTCCACCACCCACACATGCAATGACATCTCCTGGTTTCAACGATGTTTCTAGAGACAATATCTCTCTCTTCATCACTCAATACCTAGGTTTACCTCCACTGTATTCACATCCTACCATACATTTGTCTGTACATTATACCTTGATGCTATTTTATCGCCCCCAGAAACCTCCTTTTACTCTATGTTCCAGACGTTCTAGACGACCAATTCTCATAGCTTTTAGCCGTACCCTTATTCTACTCCTCCTATGTTCCTCTGGCGATGTAGAGGTGAATCCAGGCCCTGCAGTGCCTAGCTCCACTCCTATTCCCCAGGCGCTCTCTTTTGACGACTTCTGTAACCGTAATAGCCTTGGTTTCATGCATGTTAACATTAGAAGCCTCCTCCCTAAGTTTGTTCTATTCACTGCTTTAGCACACTCTGCCAACCCGGATGTTCTAGCTGTGTCTGAATCCTGGCTTAGGAAGACCACCAAAAATTCAGACATTTTAATTCCAAACTACAACATTTTCAGACAAGATAGAACTGCCAAAGGGGGCGGTGTTGCAATCTACTGCAAAGATAGCCTGCAGAGTTCTGTCCTACTATCCAGGTCTGTACCCAAACAATTTGAACTTCTACTTTTAAAAATCCACCTCTCTAAAAACAAGTCTCTCACCGTTGCCGCCTGCTATAGACCACCCTCTGCCCCCAGCTGTGCTCTGGACACCATATGTGAACTGATTGCCCCCCATCTATCTTCAGAGTTCGTGCTGCTAGGCGACCTAAACTGGAACATGCTTAACACCCCAGCCATCCTACAATCTAAACTTGATGCCCTCAATCTCACACAAATGATCAATGAACCTACCAGGTACCTCCCCAAAGCCTTAAACACGGGCACCCGCATAGATATCATCCTAACCAACTTCCCCTCTAAATACACCTCTGCTGTCTTCAACCAAGATCTCAGCGATCACTGCCTCATTGCCTGCATCCGTAATGGGTCAGCGGTCAAACGACCTCCACTCATCACTGTAAAACGCTCCCTGAAACACTTCTGCGAGCAGGCCTTTCTAATCGACCTGGCCGGGGTATCCTGGAAGGATATTGATCTCATCCCGTCAGTAGAGGATGCCTGGATATTTTTTTTAAATGCCTTCCTAACCATCTTAAATAAACATGCCCCATTCAAGAAATTTAGAACCAGGAACAGATATAGCCCTTGGTTCTCCCCAGACCTGACTGCCCTTAACCAACACAAAAACATCCTATGGCGTTCTGCATTAGCATCGAACAGCCCCCGTGATATGCAGCTGTTCAGGGAAGCTAGAAACCATTATACACAGGCAGTTAGAAAAGCCAAGGCTAGCTTTTTCAAGCAGAAATTTGCTTCCTGCAACACTAACTCAAAAAAGTTCTGGGACACTGTAAAGTCCATGGAGAATAAGAACACCTCCTCCCAGCTGCCCACTGCACTGAAGATAGGAAACACTGTCACCACTGATAAATCCACCATAATTGAGAATTTCAATAAGCATTTTTCTACGGCTGGCCATGCTTTCCACCTGGCTACTCCTACCCCGGACAACAGCACTGCACCCCCAACAGCAACTCGCCCAAGCCTTCCCCATTTCTCCTTCTCCCAAATCATTCAGCTGATGTTCTGAAAGAGCTGCAAAATCTGGACCCCTACAAATCAGCCGGGCTAGACAATCTGGACCCTTTCTTTCTAAAATTATCTGCCGAAATTGTTGCCACCCCTATTACTAGCCTGTTCAACCTCTCTTTCGTGTCGTCTGAGATTCCCAAAGATTGGAAAGCAGCTGCAGTCATCCCCCTCTTCAAAGGGGGGGACACTCTTGACCCAAACTGCTACAGACCTATATCTATCCTACCGTGCCTTTCTAAGGTCTTCGAAAGCCAAGTCAACAAACAGATTACCGACCATTTCGAATCTCACCATACCTTCTCTGCTATGCAATCTGGTTTCAGAGCTGGTCATGGGTGCACCTCAGCCACGCTCAAGGTCCTAAACGATATCTTAACCGCCATCGATAAGAAACATTACTGTGCAGCCGTATTCATTGATCTGGCCAAGGCTTTCGACTCTGTCAATCACCATATCCTCATCGGCAGACTCGACACTCTTGGTTTCTCAAATGATTGCCTCGCCTGGTTCACCAACTACTTCTCTGATAGAGTTCAGTGTGTCAAATCGGAGGGTCTGCTGTCCGGACCTCTGGCAGTCTCTATGGGGGTGCCACAGGGTTCAATTCTTGGACCGACTCTCTTCTCTGTATACATCAATGAGGTCGCTCTTGCTGCTGGTGAGTCCCTGATCCACCTCTACGCAGACGACACCATTCTGTATACTTCCGGCCCTTCTTTGGACACTGTGTTAACAACCCTCCAGGCAAGCTTCAATGCCATACAACTCTCCTTCCGTGGCCTCCAATTGCTCTTAAATACAAGTAAAACTAAATGCATGCTCTTCAACCGATCGCTACCTGCACCTACCCGCCTGTCCAACATCACTACTCTGGACGGCTCTGACTTAGAATACGTGGACAACTACAAATACTTAGGTGTCTGGTTAGACTGTAAACTCTCCTTCCAGACCCATATCAAACATCTCCAATCCAAAGTTAAATCTAGAATTGGCTTCCTATTTCGCAACAAAGCATCCTTCACTCATGCTGCCAAACATACCCTTGTAAAACTGACCATCCTACCAATCCTCGACTTTGGCGATGTCATTTACAAAATAGCCTCCAATACCCTACTCAACAAATTGGATGCAGTCTATCACAGTGCAATCCGTTTTATCACCAAAGCCCCATATACTACCCACCATTGCGACCTGTACGCTCTCGTTGGCTGGCCCTCGCTTCATACTCGTCGCCAAACCCACTGGCTCCATGTCATCTACAAGACCCTGCTAGGTAAAGTCCCCCCTTATCTCAGCTCGCTGGTCACCATAGCATCTCCCACCTGTAGCACACGCTCCAGCAGGTATATCTCTCTAGTCACCCCCAAGACCAATTCTTTCTTTGGCCGCCTCTCCTTCCAGTTCTCTGCTGCCAATGACTGGAACGAACTACAAAAATCTCTGAAACTGGAAACACTTATCTCCCTCACTAGCTTTAAGCACCAGCTGTCAGAGCAGCTCACAGATTACTGCACCTGTACATAGCCCACCTATAATTTAGCCCAAACAACTACCTCTTTCCCAACTGTATTTAATTTTTATTTATTTATTTATTTTGCTCCTTTGCACCCCATTATTTTTATTTCTACTTTGCACATTCTTCCATTGCAAAACTACCATTCCAGTATTTTACTTGCTATATTGTATTTACTTTGCCTTTACCTCCCTTCTCACCTCATTTGCTCACATTGTATATAGACTTGTTTATACTGCATTATTGACTGTATGTTTGTTTTTACTCCATGTGTAACTCTGTGTCGTTTTATCTGTCGAACTGCTTTGCTTTATCTTGGCCAGGTCGCAATTGTAAATGAGAACTTGTTCTCAACTTGCCTACCTGGTTAAATAAAGGTAAAATAAAAAAAATAAAAAAATAAATAAATGAGGTTGGAAATAATACTGTGAAATTGTGAAGATCCATTTTAGTGTCATGAGCTGTTTGAAAAGGCCGCCTAAAATTTCAGCCTGTTTTGGTGGGATGGTGTTTTGGCCTACCATTGTGACATCACCCGTCGATGCATTTGTTAATAGACAAATAAGAAAGATAGTTTCAAACCTCTCTGCCAATAACAGCTCATTTTCTGTTTTCTCCTCCTCACTCAAACTACTCCCAGACAGTCCTAGCTAAATTATTGCTTGAGAAATTGCTCTTTACTAAGAGGCCATTTAAAAAAATGTAAAACAATCAAAATAAAATCAAATTAAATTGTATTGGTCACACACACGTGATTAGTTGTTGAGGGTGTAGCGAAATGCTTATGCTTCGAGCTCAGACATTGCAGTAATATCTAACAAGTAACATCTAACAAATTACACAACATATACCCAATACACACAAATCTATGTAGGAATGAATTAGGACTATATACATGAATGGATGAGCGATGTCAGAGCGGAACGGACTAAGATACCGTAGAATAGTATAGAATACAGTATATACATATGAGATGAGTAATGCCAGACATGTAAACATTAAGTGACGAAGATACCGTAGAATAGTATAGAATACAGTGTATACATATGAGATGAGTAATGCCAGATATGTAAACATTATTAAAGTGACTAGTGTTCCATTCCTTAAGGTGGCCAGTGATTTCTAGTCTATGCCTATAGGCAGCAGCCTCTAATGTGCTAGTGGTGGCTGTTTAACAGTCTAATGGCCTTGAGATAGAGGTTGTTTTTCAGTCTCTCGGTCCCAGATTTTATGCACCTGTACTGACCTCGCCTTCTGGATGATAGCGGGGTGAACAGGCAGTGGCTCTGGTGTTTAATGTCCTTGATGATCTATTTAGCCATCCTGTGACAGGGTGCTGTAGGTGTCCTGGAGGGCAGGTAGTTTTCTCCCGGGAAATGCGTTGGGCAGACCGCGGGGAGGGGGGGGGGGGGGGGGGTGGTGCAACTCAATATTAAGAAGGTGTTCTTAATGTTTTGTACACTCTGTGTATTTTCTTGTTCAAGACCGTGGTTCCTATTTCAACACAAGCACAACTTTTTTCATCCCTCCATTGCTCAAAATACTTGGCATGTGACTCTCTCACCTGTAACACATTTGGTGTATTTGCAGTACATTCAGAGCATATCTGGCCCTGTCTGATGACGAGTCCCCTGGTCCTCGTTGCTCCTCGTGCCATCTGTAGGGAAATACTTCCTTTATCCTCTTTCTCAAGGTGTTTCATAAACGTGAGAACTGTAAAGGCATTCATCCACTGCTGTGTTCGCGTTGCTCGGATGTTTCTTATCGTCTTTCTTTGTATTTCCTTGTACTTGTGTGTTATTTTTGTATTGTTAGTTATTACTGCACTGTCGGAGCAAGCATTTCACTGCACCTGCGATAACATCTGCAAAATATGTGTACGCGACCAATAAAATGTGATTTGATTTGTTCACTGATCTGATTCCTCGGTACATTTGTTTTCTCTGTGTACTCCTGTTCTGCATCGTAAATTCCCCCCCCCCCTAACCCCCCCCCCCCCCCCCCCCCCCCCCCCCCCCCCCCCCCCAAGCATCAAGTCAGAATGTCTGAAATCGTTTAAATGTTTTCCTCTTCAGACTGTGGACTAAGCATCCATTTTAGGAGGAGAAAGAAAGGACACCAGCTGCGTTTTTTTTCTCCACATCTTGCATGCGGTCATGCTTGAATCCTCGGCTCCCTCCTGTTTAACATTATATGTACTCTATGTCAGAGCTGAGAGCAGTCAGCAGAGTTATGCTCCTTCTTTCTCGCTGATGGTGAATCACACTGGGCTTGATCCACGCCCTCTCCTTATGGTTTGTTGTCGCTCCTTCCCCATTAAATGCTGAGCTAGCACTCATTGCATAGTGTATGTACATCCAAGATAAAGTATGATAGCATGGAATAGGTATGCTGATCCAAAGTAAACTTGACGATATAGCCTTGGTTTTGGTGTCATCACTTTCACTCTGAAGCAATACATGAGTCAGTATTATTGGCTGTAGTTGTTTTATTGTGAAGCACTTGAATTGTCTAACTCTGTGTTGTCTGTTCACACTGCTATGCTTTATCTTGGCCAGGTCGCAGTTGTAAATGAGAACTTGTTCTCAACTAGCCTACCTGGTTAAATAAATAAAGGTGAAATAAAAAAATAAAAAAATATTACAATGATGCACCTGCAGGTTAGCATCCAGTAGCAATGCTAATCCAAAGGTAAACTGTGCCAGCTAGCATTAAAAGGCCATGCTTAAAACTATGCATTCAGGTAGATGTTATGGCATGCTGTACACAAAGTTTTGGATAGCATGCTAACTGTGCTAATCCGATTAACTACACTAACGAACAGGTGTAGCATTCCATTTTAGCAGCTATCTATCTGTATGCTGACGTTGTGCGAGCACAAATGTGACCTGTTGGCTTAGTGAAAGCCTAGAGCGTTACCACTATAAAGTTGTAATGATTTAACAGTCTCATGATCTGAACCTATTTCTTTGATAAAACATTATCTTATTAGGTTACATCATAGACAGAATGGCTAACATCAAAAGGTGCAAAAAAACCTATTGACCAGGTGCCAAATCTTATTTTTCTTTTACTCAAATGGAAGATAAGAAAATGAGTCAAAGCGCTTGGGCTTTTGCCTGTATAGTTATTGAGGCTCAATTTCCTCTCTCTCTTTTTATAGCTCTCTCCTCCCCCTCTGAATGGTTTAAGTTTTAAGAGGTATATTTTGTGAGGAAGTTAATTTTGACATAGTGTTAGCAGTTGGTGCATAGGTGAAACTCACTCCTGCTGGGGTAAGGCAAGTATATTCAACTAAATGAAAGGAAGTTACAGACTTAATGTGGCCACTATGGAAAAAGTGTTAAGTTAAAACTCAGCTAATGGCTCAATCATAATAATATCGCTAATTAGCAATGAACAATGCTAACACTATTAACACGAGGGGGTCGAACTGGTTTGCCTGTTAAGTTCTGAGTGGTTAGAAAATCATTCTATGAGAAGTCTCATGTTGTTGCATCATAATAATGGGCATTATTTTCACTTTTATGTGGTTCTCCTACAGAGAAAATAAGCCTGATCTTTGCCTTTGTGGTTGCTCCAACTGTTGACTCCCACCTCCCACACAACATATTATTCCCAGCAACACTGTTCACTCCAAAGTTTACACACAATAAATAATGATATGCCCAAAGCAGTTAGCAGTTAGCCGGCTCTCAGTTTCCTGGCTGGAGTTGAAATGAAATGGTAATTTTGACTTGAGGAGGATTTCAAAGGAATGGCGTCCACTTTTCATCTCCGCACATACCACGAGCTCGCTCTCTCGCCGACACATTCATGCTGGGTTCTGAATAAAAAAAGTGGAATTGTACATTTTTCTATGACTTTTCTCTCCCTTTTCTGTTATAGCCCTAAAGACGCTAGAGGTAAAGATGGAGGTATCTTCCTCTTTAGATGTTTATTCTGATGGTCACTTTTTACATAAACATCTCCCCCCCATGCGGGACCGATAGATTGATGTGTCATTGTTTCCGCCAGGCATTTGAATAGATAATATTATGCATTTGCTTTGAATCTCTTCACGGGGTCAAAGTTCATCTTGAGGGTACAAAAATATTGTATTTTCTCTCCCTGCTATTGTTGTATCAAGCTTTTCAATGAGTTAAAGGATATTTTATGAAAAGTTTGTCAAAAGAAACATTGAGTGACACATTTGATCCTCCCTTGTTGCTCCTGTAGTGTTTCAGTTTGTGTGTCAACAAGTTTTACGAATACAAGATCTCCGCCCGCCTGACGTTCTTTACAAACGTTTCCCACCTAACTGCTGCTCATTGTAGTTCTGTATCGAAAACGTTATCATCCTAATTGTGTCTTTTGTCTTAGAGCTACCATGCTGTCCTGCAGTGACGATGTGGTGAACCTCAAGTCCCTTCACTACTACAGCAGGGGACAGAGGAAGATGGACGTTCAAACAACACAGACAAGGTGTGGACACAACATAACCAGTCAGTCAGTCACAATAGCATTCTGGGAGAATAACACAGGAGTAATAACCTTTGGGGTATCTGACTGTTCCCCAGTCAGCCTATTTATCACATACCGTGCCTAGGCTTTAACTCAGCAGGCTAACACAGTCTTCTGGCACACAGGACACCTGGGTTCGAACCCAGTCAGTAAACAATAGCAGTCTAGGTAATAATGCGGGTGTAAAAACAGGTTACCCAGTCAGCCTATAGGTCTGCCTATTCCATTCCATTTGACAAGCAGCCATGCGGTTGTGTCACCTTAACAAAGGTTGGGTGGGAAAAGGCCTGGCTGTAGTCTAGTGTCTTCATTATCTCTGGGTGACCCGTCACATGAACACTCGGTGGGATAATTGCAGTTGTTTTAAAAGTGAGCAAGGAAGGAAGCTGCATTCGAGGAGAGGGAGAGAGAAGACATTAGGGACTTCTCTAAAAACCCATGTGTGATATTCATGCAAAATGTGTTGCACTTTCAAAACTTACTTAAAAGCCTTTTACTGTTGTAGTTCTTCTTTTTTTACCCCCCTTTGGAAATAATAAAACACAAACTGAAGTGGTTCAAAAATCCCCCCTTAAATACTGTATCAAATAAATACTGTGTTTTATAGAAGTGGATGTGAATCACTCCTACTTCTATGTCTTTCAAGTGATCCTCTTAAAGGGGAATGATACCAACGTTGCATTACATTTTTTTTATTCCAGCTTTTGTTGTGTGTAAAATACTGTTACCGCACAGTTCACTCCATGTGACCACAATACTTACCTTGGTTCAAAGTTCACCTCTACATTATGAAGTTAGTCTCTGATGTCTGTTTTCACCCTTTGCTGCTTTTTTAGCCCCCGATAATCTCCACTGTAGAAGTGGTTTTAGCTGGATGGGAGGGGGGTAAAGGAGGGAGGGAGGGAGGGAGAGGGGAAGACTATAACCTTCATGCTTTTTGCATAGCGGGTCATGCTTTGTTTAAATTTCCCAGATCAAAGAGCTCAATGCAAATTCCTCCAGCTCCAAACCACCATTTGATGTTCTGGGAGCCAAATTATTGTGGTGATTACCGTTAGCCGTACACAACGGTTAGCGCCGGGCCAAACAATCTCCTTGTTGTGTCTTGCAATTAGCGCTGTGACTTTTTAGGCCTAGCTAGCATCTGAAGTACATCCACAATAAGACTGGCTGTTGGGGTTGATAAAGTGATTTGGCTTTGCAGTTCCTTTCATCCTAGCAAAGTCAGGATGTTGCAGGGCTCTTGCGGGTACCATATGCATATTCACACCTCCTCCTTATTCTTCTTCTGGTGACAACAGCACCACTGTGTTCTATAGTCTGAAGCTAGCGCTACGTGCTCTCAGTGTCTTAGAAATAGTATTACAGAACTAGAAAAGGTACATTTCTTTAACGAAAATGTGTGTGCTGATTTAACAGATTTCTATTTCTAAACTGAACAAAAATATAAACGCGACATACAACAATTTCAAAGATTTTACTGAGTTACAGTTCGTATAAGGAAATCAGTCAGTCTAAATAAATTGATTTAGGCCTTAATCTATGGATTTCACATGACTGGGAATACAGATATGCATATGTTGGCCACAGATACCTTAATAAAAACGCATCTCCTTCGCATTGGATTGATCGGGCTGTTGATTGTGGCCTGTGGAATGTTGTCCTACTTCTCTTCAATGGCTGTGCGAAGTCCTGGATATTGGCAGGAACTTGAACACGCTGTCGTACACGTCGATCCAGAGCTTCCCAAACATGCTCAATGGGTGACATGTCTGGTGAGTATGCAGGCCATGGAAGAACTGAGACATTTTCAGCTTCCAGGAATTGTGTACAGATCCTTGTGACATGGGGCCGTGCATTGTCATGCTGAAATATGATGATGGCGGTGGATGAATGGCGCGAATTCACCCATAAGACGCCATACACGTGGTCTGCGATTGTGAGGCCGGTTGGACGTCCTGCTAAAACGATGTTGGAGGAGGCTTATGGTAGATAAACTAACCTTGCATTCTCTGGCAACAGCTGGTGGACATTCCTGCAATCAGCATGCCAATTGCACGCTCCTTCAACACATCTGTGGCATTGTGTGTGTAATTTCTTTTGTCCCCAACACAAGGTGCACCTGTGTAATGATCATGCTGTTTAATCAGCTTCTTGATATGCCACACCTGTCAGGTGGATAGATTATCTTGGCAAAAGAGAAAAGCTCACTAACAGGGATGCAAACAAATTTGTGCACAACATTTGAGAGAAATAAGCTTTTTGTGCAATCTTTTATTCAGCTCATGAAACATGGGACCATGACTTTACATGTTGCATTTATATTGTTGTACAGTATGATCTGTTTAAAATACTCAACCTTAATTGGGGAACCTGTTGACATGTATACAATTGGTGCTCAACCATATGTTATATCCTAAGGCTTTATAGACACCTTTTGACATTATACATGATACATACCTTTCACATACAGTATACCATTACACACGAAAGCAGTAATCCACCTGACCTTTATTAACTCATACAGTCTCTAGCCACAAGATACCACAAGCTGGTAGAAAGCTACAGTAAAATATACATTGATATTTACACACAATATATTTTAGTACTGTTTCATGAGCACAGAGGTCATAAGCCTTTTGGGAGCCTAAGCAAAAAGAAATGGTGGGGCTCCCCCACCTCAAGAGCAAAACATTTTTGTGTCCCTCCCCCCTCTTGAAGGCAGAGAGAAACACGTTTTAGAGTTCATTTCCTGCAATTCTACACATTTTGCCATGACTTATGCCATGGTAATATGATATCTGAGTTAGAATGACTATCAAAATCAATAGGGGCCTCCTGGAGGTCAAAGCCCCCGGGCATGTGCCCTTCATGCCTGGTCGATAATTCAATCGTGATTACTGCAATTTTAGATAGCTCGCTAGACTAACAAACAAAAACAATTTCGCTGACATGGGCTCATTGACCGACTGTCAGTGGCTGACATAACAAGAGAAAAACTGCAGTGCACCACCACATTTTGAAATTGCACCTTGTGTATTCTACAATTATAACTCTCAACAGTAAGTTGAGACCCCAACTGAGTTCCCAGTCGGCCTCTTATGTCGCTTATGCCCAAGGCCGGCCCTGATCTTAAGTCACGGAGAGCCACAAAGACAGTATGTATGTATGTATGCCTTTGTGTTCAAACCTATTCAAACCAACACATCAGATCTGAATACACAAAGTCAATAATCAGTGCGTACTTCGCATTCTGACACGTTCGCCTACTCATCATCAGCACCCAATCCGTTTGTGGAGTTTTTTTGGCGCCAACATTATTTTTGTTTGGGGTTATTGAAGGCAGCCGGTTGAAAGGATAACTTTGCCTGTGGGAAGGACGGGCACAGAGGATCAAGTTCAGCTGTATTTTTGATAACACTTTCCATTCCAGAGGCACTAGCCCAGCTCTGATGCCTCACTCTTTGATTGTCTCTTTAATGTTCGAAGCCGCTGATGCCTCCGACAGCGGAGCCGTGCAGGGGTGGAGGTGAATGAATGGCCAAGGATTTACAGCAACCGGAATGGAGATGAATTTCTTCCAAGGTGACAGACACATTGGAGGATGTTGGTTTTCAAGGCCTTGTATATGTAACTATGTTGTCAGAAAAAAGAAAAAAAACGGCTGTATTCTGAATGTGTCACGTACAATTAGCACTGTGACATAGATATATGACATAGCTAATTGTACGTGACACATTCAGAAATACAGAAAAAAAAATTCTGAGTGGGGAGAACAAGTATTTGATACACTGCCGATTTTGCAGGTTTTCCTACTTACAAAGCATGTAGTGGTCTGTAATTTTTTTCTCAACTGTGAGAGACGGAATCTAAAACAAAAATTCAGAAAATCACATTGTTTGATTTTTAAGTAATTAATTTGCATTTTATTGCATGACATAAGTATTTGATACATCAGAAAAGCAGAACTTAATATTTGGTACAGAAACCTTTGTTTGCAATTACAGAGATCATACGTTTCCTGTAGTTCTTGACCAGGTTTGCACACACTGCAGCAGGGATTTTGGCCCACTCCTCCATACAGACCTTCTCCAGATCCTTCAGGTTTCGGGGCTGTTGCTGGGCAATACGGACTTTCAGCTCCCTCCAAAGATTTTCTATTGGGTTCAGGTCTGGAGACTGGCTAGGCCCTTCCAGGACCTTGAGATGCTTCTTACGGAGCCACTCCTTAGTTGCCCTGGCTGTGTGTTTCGGGTCTTTGTCATGCTGGAAGACCCAGCTTTTAATGAGGGAAGGAGGTTGCTGGCCAAGATCTCGCGATACATGGCCCCATCCATCCTCCCCTCAATACGATGCAGTCGTCCTGTCCCCTTTGCATAAAAGCATCCCCAAAGAATGATGTTTCCACCTCCATGCTTCACGGTTGGGATGGTGTTCTTGGGGTTGTACTCATCCTTCTTCTTCCTCCAAACACGGCGAGTGGAGTATAGACCAAAAAGCTCTATTTTTGTCTCATCAGACCACATGACCTTCTCCCATTGACCCTCTGGATCATCCAGATGGTCATTGGCAAACTTCAGACGAGCCTGGACATGCGCTGGCTTGAGCAGGGGGACCTTGCGTGCATTGCAGGATTTTAATCCATGACAGGGTAGTGTGTTACTAATGGTTTTCTTTGAGACTGTGGTGCTGCCGTGTAGTTCTGGGCTGATCCCTCACCTTCCTCATTATCATTGATGCCCCACGAGGTGAGATCTTGCATGGAGCCCGAGACTGAGGGTGATTGACCGTCATCTTGAACTTCTTCCATTTTCTAATAATTGCGCCAAAAGTTGTTGCCTTCTCACCAAGCTGCTTGCCCATTGTCCTGTAGCCCATCCCAGCCTTGTGCAGGTCTACAATTTTATAGATAGAAATCCTGATCGAAATTCTGATTCCATGAGCCTGCTGTCGTAGTGTAGCGGCCTGCACTTAATTCAAGCCTGCAAACTCAAGTTTTGAAACCTGGCTATTTTATTTCCGCCATTTTGAGTCTTCTCTGTTTCTCTGTGAGCGAGGCGTATTTGTGGCGACCTCAACAAAGAAGCGCCGGATTAGCGACAGAGAAAGAGCCTTGGAAACGCTCCTTTTTTTTGTGTATTTCCGAGCAGAAATGTAACAGTATTAGATCGACTTTAATTACACAGGCTCGCGGATGGGCCTCTTTTCTCTCAGCGGTGAAAATGCTTAGCGTTTGTTGTCGTTTCAAGGCTCTCAAAAGGATGTGTTGGCATGTGCTGGGCCCTGGCAGAGGAAGCAGAAGGGGGAGCATTGAACTGTTATTGTTTGAAAAGCGTGTAAGCGGCCTTCACAACGGCAAAGCCACATCCACGAAACGGGCAAGGAAAAAACTGAGAAAACCCTCTTGACAGACGGCTTAACAGGCAAAACCGAATTTTGTCTTTTGCCGGCTAGACGTCAGATGCCTTGCCAATGAGAGGGAGCGAAAGCACACCACAAAATCTCTCTCCCGCGTCTTTCTCGCCCTCTCTTCTCTCCTCCGCTTGAAGTCGGTTTGGTGAATGCAAACATCAAAGGACGAAACGCTTCGAATGTACATTGTTGTTCCCAGTAACCACATGAAAAAGGAGAGAGGAGTGAGGAGACTGGGATCCCCCCCCCCCCCCCCCCCCCTTCCTCTTCCCGACAAAAATAGGCAGCAACGGAGGATTGGGTTTGAAATGGGGAAAGATTGACTCTTTTATCTCTTCATTTCAAACGTCTTCCTCTTCTTTCTAACCACCTTCTTGATCTTAACGCCTGACCAGCTCTGCGACAAGGCAGAGGCCTCCTGTATGTTGTGTGTTAATCCTCCACAAACAGAGGAGCTGATGTGAGCAGAAAAAGCCACAGGGCCTATTAGGAGGAGGCTGATATTAGCTTCAACTAGTCATGCTCCCGACTCATTGTCATTAAACGAGCTCTGCGATGGGATTTGAACTTAGAGGAACACTTCTAGCTCTCTACGGCTCTACAGGCCGCAGACGTTCCACCCGTGTTGTAAAGAGGGCGTCGCTGCTAACCTGACACAACAGCCCCAACTTGTGCTTCTACTTAACAGAGGGCTTTAGCAGAGCTCGCCTTATCTTTACACAAGGACCACCCAGGAGTGACAAATCACTTCTCACCTTCAGTCGTTGTGTGTGTGTGTGTACGCGTGTGTGTGTGTGTGTGTACGCGTGTGTGGCCTAGGGTATGTGCAAGCTCATGAATGTGCGTGCCTAAACAACGGCAAGTGCGTATGACTGCGAGTCCCTGAGTAACTGCAAGCTTATGGAGTACGTGTGTGTCTGCATGTGTTTTATTTGTGTCACTGTCTACCTCCCACCATCTGGGACCTGTTTGGAGAGATTCTCTGTAAAACCCACAGTCACGCTGAGGAAGGATTACCACTGTGAAAGCAGCACCTGGAAGAAACTCTGCTCTCCTCTCTTCTCCTTGGCTCCTTCAGATGCTGAAAGAGGTTCTGGGTTCTCTGCTGGAGGCACAGGATTTGTGGCTGACCTACATGGGAGTCCTGGAGCGCTGTATCCTTCCATAAAAGCTACAAGCCAACATCTACCTAGCCAGCCCCCCCCCCCCCCCCCCCCCCTCTACCACCAAGATAGATTCAAGTGTGGAATAAACTATTGTTGTGTTGTACTGTACATTTCTTGAACATTGAGTGACTTTTGAGATCGCTTGTGTTGTAATCCTATACAAGGCCCAGTTTTTTTCTTGACCACATGACCTGACCAGAAAAAACACTGGGCCCTACAGATGTAGGATCTTAATTTGAGCCAGTTTGCTACAGCAGGACAATAATCCCGCAGCAACAGGAAATGTGAATTATTATGTGGATTCTAATTAATGGACATTTTTTGTCAGGGGAAATCAAGTCTGAAATGTTTGTGGAAATTACAAACTTCAGAAGCCCTTTTCAACCTCCAATGCACTACAAGTTTGAAATGCAACAGGGTGATCAAATTAAGATCCTACATCTGTAGTTATAGGTCATAACTCGATGCCCTGAGCTTTTCCCTGGTCAGGTCATATAGCCAGGAAAAACTCCAGGCCCTAATCATAGAGTATTTCCAACTGTGATTGTCCCAAGAAATCCTGTTCTACTGGATGGAGGAACCCTGGTTGGGGAGCTGTGTTCGTATTGCCTGGCCTGGCCTGGGGTGTTGCCTCTGGGGCTGTGGCCTCTCCATGGTGGGTGGTGGATAGGGTGAACGCAGTGTGGCCTAGCATCCAGCGCTGTGTGCTGTAAGAAGGTGCTGAGTTATGCAGAGTTCCTGACCAACCCACACGGCTGGTTTATCGGACGTCACCATGCTACGGTTCAAAGGCAGGAGCCGGGCCTCTCTCTGATCCATGTCTGAAACATGTCTGTGTGTGTGCGTGTGCATGCATGCATGTGTATCTTTGTGTGTCGTCTTTGGACACACTGTCTCCACACTCCACACTGTCTCCACTATCATGTACCACTGTCTCCACTATCATGTACCACTGTTGCCACACGGTCTCCGATATCATGTACCACTGTCTCCACACTGTCTCCACTATCATGTACCACTGTCTCCACACGGTCCCCACTATCATGTACCACTGTCTCCACTATCATTTACCACTGTCTCCACTATCATGTGCCCACTGTCTCCACACTGTCTCCAAAATCCTGTGCCACTATCTCTACACTGTCTCCACTATCATGTACCACTGTCTACACACTGTATCCACTATCATGTTCCACAGCCTCCACTATATTGTACCACTGTCTCCACTATCATTTACCACTGTCTCTGCACTGTCTCTACTATCATGTACCACTGTCTCCACACTGTCTCCACTATAATTTACCAGGGCCCTTAACCCTTCCACCCCTACCCCTCTGCCATCTTCCTCTCCACTGTTCCCCTCCTCCCCCAGCCCTGCCCTGCTCCTATTGACCTCTGTGGTGCCTGGTGTTGTCGGGGGGGGGGGGGGTGACATCATCTGTTACAATGAGTCCACTGCCTCCTCCAGTTCTACTGTTAGAGTCAATGTCACTGTGTACTGTTAGAGTCAATGGGCAGTGTTGTTCTCTGCTCCCTGACATTGGTATGGCACGCTCCTACTGTCATAATGAAAGAGAGAGGAGCATTGTGTGGCTGAAGTCATTATAGTCCCAGTTCTTCTGAAGGGAAGCTTGACTGCTGATACTGTTAGCTCTCTGGATACTGTGTTGGAGGAAGGTGTGTTTTTGAGGCTTATATTAGATAGAATGTACAGAGTTCTAACTTCAAATGTACTGTCTTAATTGCATAATGTCTGTGCATTACAGAACAAATGTGTGTGTGTATTTTTTGTTTTACTGTCCTTGAGGGACCAGAAGTCCCCCAAGGACTAGTAAAACTAGGACAAGTGGGGACATTTTGCCAGTCCCCACAAGGAAAAAGGCTTAGAATTAGGGTTAGGGGTTACTTTTAGGGTTAGGGTTAGGCTTAGAGGTTTGTGGTTAAGGTTAGGGTTAGGGTTAGGAAAATAGTTTTTGAATGGGAATCAATTGTTTGGTCCCCACATGGATAATAAACCAAACATGTGTGTGTGTGTGTGTGTGCGTGCGTGTGTGCGTGCGTGCAGGTGACTGCCCTTGTGTGTGGAGGCAGAGAGTTAAAAGTCAGTGTGTTTATGGAATTCAGTCTTTCCTGCGGGCCTATTTTTATGGCGCTGCCTTGTTTGTGTTGTCTTAATTAGTACGGGCCATGATTAGATCTTCACAGTAGCTAGAACAACCTCACGTAATTAAGGCTTTTACTCGTAGAGCAAAAATAACCTTTGAAGTTGGTAGACAAAACAGATGAATCCTTGAAAAAGGGCAGTTGCCCTTAAATCTATGCAATCTAGGTCTATTTGCCTCCGCTGTTGTTCTTCAGGCTGATTCAGTTGAAGGAGAATACTCATATGGAACATGTTGTGCTGTTTATCACTGACTACTTTGGGTCAAAGTTTAACAAGGACTCTCTCCTCCTCACCAGTGTCATGATCAAAGATATGATCAAGAGCCTCACATACAGTATATCGTTTGGTCATTGTGCTGCCACAGAATGAATTGTGAGCAAGGCCTCAAAAAAGCTTCATGTACCAGAACATAAGTTAGGTGATAATATATGTATTATTCTGATGTATGTTTCCTAATCTGTTGGTTTTTTGTTTTTATACATAAAAGACATTAGTTATTAGTTATTATCAATCCGTCGGGTGAACTGGGCGTAGCAGATGGTTAAAACAATGTTGTGAAACTCTTGTCCCTGACCTTCGCATTGTCTCTCGTTCACTCATCTCCACTGCAGACGAAAGTGTCCATAGAATCAAATGATAAGTATTGTGGACACATTTGAACCTTTATTTAACTAGGCAAGTCAGTTAACCCTCCTGTTGTGTTGGTTTCATGTTAATTAATTCTGTGTTCCCAGTCCAAAATGACCCCCCCATTATAGCTGATTATAAATCCACAATAATACATATATTATCACCTAATGTTGTGTTAATCTTTTTATCAACTTAAGTTCTTGTGAACATTACAAGTTTTTGAACTTCTATTTGCTATTTATGGCCTGTAGGCCTCATTGACCTGAGCTCATACAACTCGCTTTTGAGTTAAAAAAAGCATAATGTATGGATTATTTTGACTATAACAAATACTCAGATGAAACATATCATGCTATTTATCACAGACTACTTTGTGTCAAAGTTTAACAATGACTCTCTCCTCTTCACCAGTGTCATGATCAAAGATACGATCAAGAGCCTCACATACAGTATATTGTTTGGTCATTGTGCTGCCACAGAATTAATTGTGAGCAAGGCCTCAAAAAAGCTTTTATATACCAGAGCTGTGAGAAAAGTTCTATATTATTGAAACAATGCTGCGATTGTTTGTGAGAATGCTGACAGGTGTGGTTCCCGTGGGGGAAAGGTTCTATTGGGGAAAGGTTCCCGTGGGGTTGCCATGGAAGCCAAGAAGGTATGTGTGTGTCTGTGTGTGTTTGTGTGTGTGTGTGTGTGTGTGTGTGTGTGTGTGTGTGTGTGTGTGTGTGTGTGTGTGTGTGTGTGTGTGTGTGTGTGTGTGTGTGTGTGTGTGTGTGTGTGTGTGTGTGTGTGTGTGTGTGTGCTCAAACACACATACATGTGGGGGTCTGGGAGAGGAAGTGTGTCCATTTGATGAGTGGGCATGTTTCTGAACTCAATTTTAATTGTAGTCTCACCCATTCATGTCTAATGACAGGTCATTTTTGACCAGGAACACCACAGGTGTACAAAAGTTAAATAAAACACCCAGAATGTAATGAAAATCATCCAAATGTATTTTGTGTGTTCAGATGCCCTGTGTGGACAAAGTCATGGAACCTTATGACAATCAGATTAAATGAACTACATTTTTCAGAGAGGAAACCCAGACGACGCTGGGGAAATTGTGCGCCACCCTATGGGACGCCCAATCACAAATGGATGTGATGTAGCCTGGATTCGAACCAGGTACTGCGGTGACACCTCTTGCACTTAGACTGCTGCCCAACTCGGGAGCCCACATCCTTGGAGACAATTCCTCAGGGATTTACCATCGGTGTCGCACACACTTATTGAAGAGAAAATAATTCCCCCTCCCTTGTCAGGAAAGACTCCCGCTACTTTCATTCCATATGGAGAATTGTCCTAATTTCCCCTTCCTTTACCTCAAATCGAACACTTTAGAAGTCAAACCGCCTTTTTTCATTGCGTTTACCTCATGTGATTGGAGCTCTTTTGTGCTCTTCTGTGGCGACGTAAACGTTGTGAGCGATGTGACTTCTTCATATCCAGGGGTGTCTGGCGAGGTTTTGTTACGATCCCCTGTTTCTGAGAGTGGGCATATTCTTCCCCGCGGGTTCATTAGCATACATCAAGCCCCTGTCGTCAAACCGCAAAGTTAATTTGAATCTTCGTTCGGGAACGGTGTCTTTCAACAGGCAGCTGTCAGACACGTCAACCCGCACGGCACACGGTAGAGAAGGAGGAGAAGTTAAATCGAAGTACTCTCTCAAAGGCTATATTTAGATGACATGTCACTTCCTTTTTTCAAGAGAAGAAGCTCTTTCGAAGTCGTCAATACGGAGGGCTTTATCAGGAACCTAAAAAAAACTTAGAACAATTGGAAAAGATGAAGTGATTTTCATTTATTTTTTTGCTTGAAAGACAGAAAAGTGAGATTGTTCCCAAGTAGACAGGAGCGTTTAAGGGCCTCGCGTTTTGAGCCCCCCCATCAGTCAAGGAGAAACGAGCAGCACCTCCCGATGTGGCGTCTGATCGTTAGGTGTCCTCAAAGTGTCTCAAAGTCTCTTTGTTATCGCTGAGCGCGGCGATTAAAGAGACGAATATCATTTATTTATCCTCGCCATTGAGGGAAAGAAAAAGGATTCAAGAGTTTGTGTTTCGTTTCCGTCAAATTCAGAGGCACCTTGATGAAGTCAGCTTTCTTTGTCAAGCTGTGTGGTGAGACGAGGCTGAAAGCTGTGGCCCATTTGAAAATGTACATTTTGGTGAGGGGGGGGGCACTTTGAACGGTTTTTGGTAAGATAAGCGGTATTTAAACTTTTTTGTGGAACTTTGAATTGTAGGGCAGCAATACTGAGGAGAAAATACTACTAAAACACTGTTCCACTGTTTGTAGAGCAGATGAAGCACGCTAACACGTAACAATAGAACAAGAGAAATGACCTTGTAAGACTCTTATGTGTAAGTGTGTATATAGATAAATGTAAAAAATGGATTTCAGTTACGTGGACATTGTGGAAGAGTCAGCGTACACTGGATGGGTCTGGTTATCCTTTCAGTGTGGGACAAAAACATATTCACTTAAACCCCCCTTGAAGTCTGAAGTCTTGTAGTCTGATTCTTTAGCATCCTTGACAGTCTCAGTCCCATATGTTCCGACCGTTTACATTTCAAGATTACAATCCTGTTGTAAGGTTTCTTTTGGTGGTTGAAAAGTTATTTTCAAGCCGGGAAGTTTTGCCGTCTTCACTTTTCAACTGGCAAGATGAATATCAGTGGGACAAAGCAGAGAAGGGAAGGCTTTTGACTAGACTTCTAAGAGCCAGGAGCGAGTCCTGTCTTTCTGTTGCAGTTCCCCATAACTGGCTGCCTCGCCTAGCTGCTGAAGAGACACTATATCAAATGCAAAGTGAGAAGTCAAAGTCTTTCAAGTTACATCAGTAGATCCTTGTGGAAATGCTCCTCTGCTATGCTTAGGTTTTTCAGAACTTTTTTCCATTTAAAAAGAGGAGATTGGTTCATTTTCTCCATGTTTTTGGATGGTATGAGCAGTTATGAGCAGGAAATGTTATAATAAGCCGTTATAAGCAGAAATTAAGTAAGTTATAAGCAGGAGGTGTTATAATTAGCAGTTATGACCAGTTATAAGCAGAAAGAAAGTAAGTTATGAACAGAAAGTGTTATAGCAATCAGTTATGACAAGTTATGAACAGGAAGTGTATGTTGTTTTTACTGTACTGCCATTAATGGACAGCACTCTTGTTTTAAAGAGGGATAAAGGCCTCTGTCTGTATCGTATAACCAAAGGACATTCACCTTAAAAAGTCCCTTGAATTAAGTGCAGTGGCTGTCATCAGATAGCTAGGTGTCAACAGAGAAATGGCAGATGTTGTAATAAGGAGATAACACGATTTAGCAACAAACCAAAAAACTTCAAGAGAAAACCACGATTAAGTGGATCTTTCTTGGGTATGGTCACATTTTTTTTTTTTGAAGTATTTTGGTCAATGATATGAAGCAAACCGTTCTTTCATAGAGACGCTAACTCGATTTGCCCCTGACACTTTCAAGTATCTCAGATCAGTTTAAAGACCGTCCAACCACATCAAGACTGCCTTTATTTTCCCCCAAATGCAGTATGGTTCCTGTTGAGAACTTGATGTCGGAACATTCTGTGTTAGATATTTTAAGTCTAAACAGTCCGTGTCTTGTGTTCACCAAGGTCGGGTGGCCAGTGGTTAACACTCTCAATAGCACTTTCCTGGGTTAGAATCTGGAAACAGCATGTAACTAGACCTCACTGCAAATAATCACCCCGGGCTCTTTCGATGTTCTTAGCGCGTTTGTTTACACATTGTAAATCGTGAACAGAAATGCTTGGACAGTGTGCGGCATGTATATTTCAAGGTTTGAACATTATATGGCATCTGAATTCCTGCCACATGACCGCAGGCTTTTGGAGCTTTTTCCTCTTGAAGTCTTACTTAGATTCCTGAGGACAAAAAAAAAAAAAGAGGGATGTGTTCCGAGGTTTTGCAAAGAATGCATCTCCGACTGTTTCCCAGGGGGAATTTCCTCAGAGCGCAATATATAGGCTCAGACATTGGCTTCTACACAAACTGTTGTGTCCACATAACTTTCTGACCCTTTTGAGAAAGTTTATGAATCCGTTTTGGCACCGTGCAGCAGCCAAACAGGCACACCGGTTCCCAACACTGGAATTCACCCCGGAATTCTCTCCCTCTGATCTGAGGGAGATCAGATCGGTTCTAGTTTCGTAACGTCTTCCTCTACTTCCTGTTTACCGTCAATAAGCGCAGCCCCGGTGATGTCATTATAGGTGACACCACCACCACCGCACCTGAGAGTATACTTGGCCATTACATCATCTCCGGGCTTCACTGAGCGCAACCCTGTGTGTGTGTGTGTGTGTGTGTGTGTGTGTGTGTGTGTGTGTGTGTGTGTGTGTGTGTGTGTGTGTGTGTGTGTGTGTGTGTGTGTGTGTGTGTGTGTGTGTGTGTGTGCGCCCGTGCGTGCGTGCGTATGTGTCCCTCAGTGTCCTCCCCTGGTCTGCAGTATCACAGGGGGGGAACAAAAGAATTCAAAGCGTCCCATCACTCCATGCCCCCGGATAGTGTTACATGGTGTGTCGTGCCAAAACACAAGGGCATAGAACAGGAAGTCTATGAGAATCAAAGAACAAGGGGACTACCTTTGTACACTCTGACAGGAAGGTAGTGTGTAAGACAGGGGAGATTTGGGACTGGAAATATTCTAACCTGAAAAAAAAAAATGCCAATCCCCCCCGAAAACTTGGCATTTCGTCAATGACCTTCTTCCACTCCACATCAACACACACAAAACAAGTGACATCCTCTCTGTCGAGAGGCCAGGAAGATTTATATTGGGGAGAAAAGCAAGTAGGGTGACATTTTGAACCTTGGAGGATGATGGAGGCATTGAAAGGAAATATGATAAGGTATGCCTGTGGAATGTCTTTGAGAGTTGGCGCCTGGATCTGTTACTCATTTTGCATCCCAAACAGCACCCTAATCCCTATATAGTGCACTACTTTTGACCAGGACCCATAGGGTTCTGGTCAAAGGTAGTGCACTATGTAGGGAATAGGGTGCTATTTGGGACACATCCCTCCGGGTTCCTAAATGTAGTTGTTGAACTCTGACTGCACTGGGCTGTGCATCCCTGATAATGAAGTGTTTGGTTGAAGCATTTAAACAAAATACTTATGCAAACCTCAAAGTATGTCACACACTATCAGCTATCACTATCAGTGTGACACTGACACACGACTAATTGGATCAAAGAGTGGAACTGCAAACTTGCAGGCCCAGTAGAGCCAATTCACAGTAAAAGTCCAGTTCACAGTAAAAACAATGTATCTTTCCCTGTCTATGTCTTCAATCTTTAGGTCATGTCAACATCTAAGAGATTTTAGGCACTTTAATACTAACCTTTACATTTTTGGAGTTAGTGAAGACCTTTTGTGGCTGTAAACATAGAGTATATCGTACTACCCAGATATTACTATACTATGTACATATTGAGTAATACAATTACTAACTTCTGCATCTGGTTGCAGGTGGACTGTATCTAGAGGAGACTTTTGGAGAAGAGACTGCGGACCAACATACTGCCAGTGGTGAGTACCTGTTAACAAGTGATGCATCAAATCATCACAGATACAATTGGTGATACTGGCTAAAAAAGGCCAGTGACCAAGTCCCCATAGGACACCAATACTGACATCACACACACATTTTCAAACACACACACGCACACATACACGTGCTCTAGAGTCCGAAGCCAGGCCAATCATTTCCAGAAAGACACAATACAAAGAGAGGGGTGACCTTGCATGACCACACACACACACACACACACAGTCTTGTATAACTAACCTTGTGGGGACATACAATTCAGTCCCATTCAAAATCCTATTTTCCCTAACCCTAACCCTAAACCTAATCCTAGCTCCTTAACCCTAACCCTAAAAGCAACCCTAGCTCCTAACCCTAACCCTAAAAGCAACCCTAGCTCCTAACCCTAACCCTAAAAGCAACCCTAGCTCCTAACCCTAACCCTAAAAGCAACCCTAGCTCCTAACCCTAACCCTAAAAGCAACCCTAGCTCCTAACCCTAAGCCTAATTCTAACCCTAACACTCATTCTAACATGCTGACCACACCACTCATGTTGTGTGTGCTCGAGTTGCAAAATAAAATAAATGTACACATACATGTTATTCAATCATTGCATCCACACCGCTCGTGTGTGTCAATGAGTGTCCGCGTAGCCAGGCGCTAAAATAGAACTTGGTTCTATTTGTGATGCTTGACACGCTGCAAGTCCTGCCTCTCCCATCTCCTCATTGGTTTGTAGGAGCATATACCCATGTGGGTGATTGAAAGATGAACTGAGGTCCACACTCCAGTGGAGTGGATGGATGGAGGGATATCTTCAACCACCAACTTACCATCCTGAGACAAGGCTGAGTATAGCCCACAAAGATCTCCGCTACGGCACAACCCAAGGGGGGGCGCCAACCCAGACAGGAAGATCTCGTCAGTGACTCAACCCACTCAAGTGAAGCACCTTTCCTAGGGACGGCATGGAAGAGCACCAGTAAGCCAGTGACTCAGTCCCTGTAATAGGTTTAGAGGTAGAGAATCCCAGTGAAGAGAGGGGGACCGGCCAGGCAGAGACAACAATGGCGGTCCGTTGCTCCAGAGCCTTTCCTTTAGAGATGAACATACTTTGGTGTGAAACGTGCAAATCAATCCCAGAACAACAGCAAAGGACCTTGTGAAGATGCTGGAGGAAACAGATACAAAGTATATATATCCACAGTAAAACGAGTCCTATATCGACATAACGTGAAAGGCCGCTCAGCAAGTTAGAAGCCACTGCTCCAAAACCGCCGTAAAAAAGCTAGACTACGGTTTGCAACTGCACATGGGGACAAAGATCATACTTTTTGGAGAAATGTCCTCTGGTCTGATGAAACAAAAATATAACTGTTTTGCCACAATGACCATCGTTATGTTTGGTGGAAAAAGGGGGATGCTTGCAAGCCGAAGAACACCATCCCAACCGTGAAGCAGCATCTTGTTGTGGGGGTGCTTTGCTGCAGGACGGCCTGGTGCATTTCACAAAATAGATGGCATCATGAGAAAGGAAAATTATGTGGATATATTGAAGCAACATCTCAAGACATCAGTCAGGAAGTTAAAGCTTGGTCGTAAATGGGTCTTCCAAATGGACAATGACCCCAAGCATACTTCCAAAGTTGTGTCAAAATGGCTTAAGGACAACACAGTCAAGGTATTGGAGTGGCCATCACAAAGCCCTGACCTCAATCCTATAGAAGATTTGTGGGCAGAACTGAAAAAGCGTGTGCGAGCGAGGAGGCCTACAAACCTGACTCAGTTACACCAGCTCTGTCAGGAGGAATTGGCCAAAATTCACCCAACACATTGTGGGAAGCTGGTGGAAGGCTACCCGAAACATTTGACCCAAGTTAAACAATTTAAAAGGCAATGCTACCAAATACTAATTGAATGTATGTAAACTTCTCACCCACTGGAAATGTGATGAAAGAAATAAAAGATGAAATAAATCATTCTCTCTACTATTATTCTGACATTTCACATTCTTAAAATAAAGTGGTGATCCTAACTGACCTAAGTAAGACAGGTAATGTTTTACTAGGATTAAATGTCAGGAATTGTGAAAAACTGAGTTTAAATGTATTTGGCTAAGGTGTATGTAAACTTCTGACTTCAACTGTACATGTTTAATGCTTTTATACCGGTTCCAAAATGAATATAGTTGGTTCAGAGTTCGTTTTGATATTTCATCCTGATTGCATCTGGTATGGGTGGACAAAATCAACAGGCGCTAGATCGCACACCCGCGGACGCACGAGCATGAGCAGCCTGGTGAGCATGTAAACCCCCTACATAGTATAAAGGGGTGAACAAATTACAGTATTGACTTATTTGAACCCAGATTTTCAACATTATGAGTCAATGAGCTATAGTGTCTGAATTAAATCGGAGTGTACAATTATGCAGTCATTGCAGTGTAAATTCAACTAAATTCAGTGGAATTTTAACACCATTTTGAGTCAAATTAACTCTGAAAAGGTGACACTACCTGTATAGTAACTTTAACACTATGTAGACTGAGACCAAATGTTATCTGAAAGTGTTGAATAAAACTCTATAGGAGTTAAATGAACACTTTTATTTTCACAGTGTAGAAATAGCATATGACCTTGTGGGTACTAACAAATTGTCCCCAGTTGGTCAGTTTTATGTTTGTTTACTATTCTTAAGTCCCCACTAGTATAGTTAAACGTCAGCAGTCTTCACGCACAGACACACACACACGCACACACGCACACGTGCACACACACACACACACACACACACACACACACACACACACACACACACACACACACACACACACACACATACACACACACACACACACACACACACTGGCTCCTCAACACTACAGCTGCCGTGGGGCGCTAAAGTGAGTTGGCCCAGTGTGATTGAAGGTCCAGCTGGTGGCCACCCTTTTGATCTTCTCCCTTTCATGAGAAAGACAAACAGCATCTCGTCGTCACTCACGCTGGCTGATTGATACATACACACAAACACACACACACTAATGGACGTCCTTTCTCACTGTAATCACTCAGCTAATGACCCGATTGAACTCTGAATGGAGCCTGACGAGGATGGTGAGAACAGAAGGCGGAGTCAGAGGGAGAGAGGGCCCAGCGACGGATCAGAAGGGAGAATTTAGGGGGGACGGGATAGGGGGAGGGAGATCAGGGGGAGTGACCATGAACTTGGTTGGGAAAATGTTAGGCTGGATTTAAAACAAAGGATTCTGTTTCACATTTTCTTTTGTTTCACTGTTTGAAATAAGTATTTATCTTGCCATGGTTGCACAGGGTAGAGGTTAGCCTGAGTCTTGGGCCCAAATCAGTGTATCCTCGTGGTCCATTCCATCAACAAAGTGTTTCCCTTTATCACAACAGAAGAGTAGTTCTACCGACTGGCCAATAGCTCTACCTATAGCTCGTCATGATTTATGAGGTAATCGCCACCCTGGTGTTTGAAATAGAGACTCAAAACTATTGGCTTTTAAAAGAAAGTAATTGTGGGTATTTTTTCCCCTTTAGGCAAACAAGATAGTAAGACTGACAACAATGCTAGTGGAACAAGAGGGAGAGGAATGCTCAGCCGGATCCGAGCTTCCTGGGTATCCGCCTCCCTGGAGGCCATTGTGGGGCCTCTTGTTCCCTTGTGCCTCGTGCATTTCCAATGCATTTGTATTCCACTGGGTTTTGATGGAAGCCACTTCCCACTGCCCGTGCCCATGCTTGATCGTTGACCGAAAAATCACAAATGTTCTTATCCGCTTCTCAGCAGATGTTTTTTGTTCTCATTGGAAGTCGGCCTTTATGAAACATTTAGTTTGAAGTGTGAGGATTGTCCCAGTGTAAAAAGTTCACAGACAAGAAGGACAAGAGGGAAGGCCCTTTTAGAGTGGCTGGTGTCATATTCCTTGTGCCACAGGGGTCGAAGGGCTTGAGTTGGTCTGGGATGTTAGAATATAAGGTCTCTAAAAGGGTTATCCCGCTGTCCCCATAGGACAACCCTTTTAGGTTCCATGTAGAACCCTCTGTGGAAAAGGTTCTATATGGAACCCAAACTTGTTCTACCTGGAACCAAAGGGGTTCTACCTGGAACCAAAAACAGGGTTCTTCAAAGGGTTCTCCTATGTGGACAGCCAAAGAGCCCTTTTAGGTTCTAGATAGCACCCTTTTTTTTAAGAGTGTATGTATTTTTTAACCTTATATTACTGTCGTGTAAAATTGGGGGCAGGTGTGTGTGTGTGTGTGTGTGTGTGTGTGTGTGTGTGTGTGTGTGTGTGTGTGTGTGTGTGTGTGTGTGTGCGTGCATGCGTGCGCATGTATGTGTGTGTGTGCGTGCGTGCGCATGTATGTGTGTGTGTGTGTGTGTGTGTGTGTGTGCGCGCGTGCGTGCGCATGTATGCGTGTGTGTGTGTATATATCCGTATGTGTGTGTGTGTGTGCGCATTTATGCGTGTGTGTGTGTATATATATTTGTATATGTGTGTGTGTGTGTGCGCGAGCGTGTTTCAGAGAAAGATTCGTAGAAAGAGGTCTCTGTTACTGTAATCCCCCCAGTAGCAGAGAGCTGTTAGCCCCATAAACCACAACGTTTGTATGAAATACCAGCGGGAGCAGAAAGGTCAGAGGAGGAAATTAGCAGCTGTCTTTTCCTCTCCTTTCATGTTAGCCGCGGGGCTAATCGCCACCGAGCCATCAGCTCATTTCCACTTGAAAACAAACTCAGCAATGATACCGGGGAGGAGCTGTTTGCTCACATTTAATGGCACCGGATTTGATTCTGAAGGGAGGGGAGGGAACGATCCCCATGTTCTCACTCTCAAGTTCTGTCGCTCCCTCGTTCTCCATCTTTATTTCCCCCTCTCTCTCTTTCTGTCTCTCTCCTTGTTCTCTCTCTCTTTCTGTCTCTCTCCTTGTTCTCTCTCTCTTTCTGTGTCTCTCCTTGTTCTCTCTCTCTTTCGGTCTCTCTCCTTGTTCTCTCTCTCTTTCTGTATCTCTCCTTGTTCTCTCTCTCTCTTTCTGTCTCTCTCCTTGTTCTCTCTCTCTTTCTGTCTCCTTGTTCTCTCTCTCTTTCTGTATCTCTCCTTGTTCTCTCTCTCTTTCTGTATCTCTCTTTGTTCTCTCTCTCCTTCTTTCTATCTTTTCCTTTGTTCTCTTTCTATCACCCCCATCGCAGGTGCGGGAGGGTAAACATGGGAGCATGCTCCTTTCAAACTGCTCTGTTGACACATCCCAATTCCGTTGGGGACTAACGGTGATTAGTTGTGCTTTGCCTTGGAGGTCTACCAAGTTGAAAGAGGCCACTAGAACGAGTACGGCATGAGTGTTATTGCAACACGGCCTTTTGAACGCTGTTGACCTCAACAATCAGGAAGCATAATGTACATTTGTTTCTCCATTTTATTCTCTGTTCTTCTGCCACCACATAGATGGTGTACTATCGTCAGACTTCTGTACCAAAAATCCTTATTTGCCAAGAGATATACGGTAGCCACAATAGAGCATGGATCTAATCATCATGAGGTTTACAGTCCTCATCAAAAGCGAAATGTGTTTTTTTCCCCCCACATCTAATAGCACGATACGAAAGGAATTTGAATGTTTTCCCAGCATGCTTTTCTTTACCCTCTCTCTCGCTCTCTCTGTGGGAATGTTTTCCCTATCTCCTGTCCTACAAGCACAGAGAGAAGCACCGCACCAATGCCTTTGTTGATGTTCCTTGCCTATCTGTGCGCACTGTTTTTGAACCCCCCCCCCCTATTCACACCTGTGGAAAAGGCTGACACAAAGCAGGGAAGCCAGCAACATCCCACAACACTGGTCTCAGAAGCAAAGCAAAGCTCCCATATTCTCTCTTGTCTTGGACTTCTACCTCAGAAGAAGAGATACTGACGAGATGATAAATCATTTGCAGCTGGCCCTGGTCGAGGTCACAGAAGCCTGCTCTGGCTCTCTCTTCCGTGTCTGTAGCTCCCACAATTCCACTGGATCCACCGAACGTGTATCTACTGTTTAGAAAACACGATAACCTTGTGGGGACAGAATTATTTATATACAGTATGCAGTATAGCAGATGTTTAAATGGAAATCAACTTTAAAAAATATATAATAATAATTAAACTGAAGGATTAGGGCAATAGGGTAAGTTAAGGGTATGATTTAAGTTTGGAGTAAGTTCAAGTTTAGGCTAAGTATATCCTATTACCAAGTTAAGAACGGAATAGGGTGTATGTGTATTTAAAAAACGGTCACTGAGATATTTAATAGGTTTACGATTAATACACAGTGGTGTGTTTGACTTTGTCGGAGGAGTCACCAACCCAGTGTAGACATTTGATAGGTGTATGACTATTACATGCTGGTGTACTTGACTTTAATTACTTTTCCGGGACATTCGACACTGCGTATAGACACTGTAAATATGATAAACATCTCCTCCTATTCGGTGGTCTGGTTAAGGTTTGATGTGGTTACTTCCCGGGTAACTTCCCAGCGCAGGACGGCCAACTGTAAACATTGTACTTCTACAGGTGTCGGGGTGTGAGTTTGATTACGTCACCTCATTGTTTTAGCTCCCTCTCTTTTTACTCTTGGAACCGAAAAACCTGGGTCTAAATACAATTTGAAATCTTTCAAATACATTGTGCGTTTGCCCGCCTGGAGTGGCAGGATGGGTGGGGTTTGCACTTTTGAGACTATTCTATCGGTTACTTTGTACCAGGCACGCTCAGTCCAGAACAGATCAAGTATCTGAAACGATTTCCAATAGTATTTGAACCCAGGTCTGTGGAGAACCAACGCTTGTGCAGTGGAGTTAAGAATGTACCGTAGCTTGAAATGTAGCCGATGGCGCTGTCCAACTGGATACTTTTGTATGGCACAACAATTGGTACGTTGTCACGGGAGGGCGGTCACATGTGTTGCGAAGAAGAGGGTAACTGGTCCGAGCCCGGTATGGGGACAGGGGCAGTGGAGGAAGCTAAACTGTTAGCAACACACTGACGTCCGTTTCACTCGTCACGGTGCCAACCGTCATTGGACACTCATTTGATCAATAGGGACAATTTATTTGCCTGATCGCCTCATTGACTTCCTGTCAGGACTTAGCCTCAGAAGCACAAGATGTGGTTAAACATGGTACTTTGTCACTTTAGCAGAGCGGGCAGAACCCAAATGCTGTTTCTGCTCTTTATGTCCCATCCACTTTTCGTTTCCCTTTCAAGCGGGTCACTTTTCCGTCTCATTTGTCCGATTGTTATAGAAAATGAGTCACTGATTGGTTTGTTTGCGCATAAGTTAACCATGTAGCACCTTTCCACGCTACGTGACCAGCAACCCAACAAGTACTGTTATAGTGCTGAGGCCTGTGGGTAGCAGCATCCATGCCGGGACTGCATGCTTATTAATACAACAGGGGCATATTGCTGTAATAGATGGACAGTGGATTTGCAGACACCCTTTTTCACACAATATGCCCTCTTTAGTATATCAGGATTAAAGGACACACTTTTTTTAGTTCCTGCTCTAAAAGACACCTCTATGTTTTCAAAGGGACACATGAAGGACACACAGGTGAGACTGCATGGACAGAGAGAAGAAAGGGAATGAGAGAGATAGAGAGATAAAGAGCTAGAAGAGAGAGGGAGAGGAAAGAGACCGAGAACGAAAACGAATGCCTATGATGACCCCGTACCAGACCAGCCTCCCTTGGCGCTCCCGCTCCTCCACATCAGAGAGTTTTGGCTATTCAAAGTAGATCAGCATCGGGCCAATAATCTCAGTGATCTTTCCAGGGGCATCTGCTGAATGCTGAAAAGGATGGACCTTTCTCCAGTTCAATTCCATCACCCCCACCAGGAGAGAGGAGGAGGATAAAATGGATGCCATATTGTAGGCACACACACAAAGGTTTCCTTGGCCAAACGGATTAGGCTGAACATCAGACATTGTTTCTATACATTATTAAACTTTTAAGCCACTGCAGAACAGGATTAAAACCCCCAAAAAGAGAGTGGGAGAGAAAGCAATTATTTATCTTTGGTGCCAAAAACCCACCCACATGTCCTACCCACGTATGTACCTGCACAAGGACAACCAGTTTTAATACAACCATCATCAGGTTTCTTTCTGTCACACCAGATATTGTTTACACATCCACATGTCGCCCACTCTCAACTTATTTGGAAATTAAAGTTTATTTTCTCAAATTGGCCCTCGAAAGAGAATCCTCTTAACAAACCTTAAGGAGGGTATGAATGGCGGGCTTCTCTAAAAGTTAAGGGTGTTATGCACCATGTCCAACTTCAAAGACCGTCTTAACGCCACACTCTAATTGTATCTTCGTCGAGCTAGCTGCCTTGAACGCCATCTGATTCCGCTGACAACTTCTCTCCTTCTCTCTTCGATCTCTTCCCCCTCCTTCCTTCTCTCTTTTCGTTTATCTGTCATTATGGATGGAAACTCGTGTCTGTTTTTTTCCTTTCTTTCACTCTCCCTCACTTTACCCCAAAAGACTGCCACCAAGAATCCTTATCTCTCTATTCTTCCTCCTTCAGTCTCTCCCTCCTTCCGTCTTTGTCATTATGGATAAAACCCTCTTCTTTTTTCTCTCTTTCACTGTCCTTCACCTTTACTTCTTCCTTCCATCTATTCCTCTTTCTCACTTTCCATCTATCCATCATGATGTCTGTCTGTCTGTCTGTCTGTCTGTCTGTCTGTCTGTCTGTCTGTCTGTCTGTCTGTCTGTCTGTCTGTCTGTCTGTCTGTCTGTCTGTCTGTCTGTCTCTCTGTCTGGCTCTCTGCCTGCCTGTCTGCCTGCCTGTCTGTCTGTCTGTCTGTCTGTCTGTCTGTCTGTCTGTCTGTCTGTCTGTCTGTCTGTCTGTCTGTCTGTCTGTCTTTGCTTTTCCTCCATTGCCGATTGATAACCCTCTCTTTCTTTTTTTCTTCACATTCCTTCAATTTTCACCCACAAAACTCTGTCACAAGTGTCAACTCGGGCACGAGCCATAACATATTTATCTTCCATAGGTGTTGACACCCCCCCCCCCAAAAAAAACAACAGTTTAGGTGTTTCTTTCTCTTTTTCACTCTTGTGGCCCTATATAAACAGACATTCACGCTCTTCTACATATGGGCTTTCATTTTCCATTGTCCTCCAGATATTCCTCCTCGGTCAGGCTTGAGATAAAGGGATAATCACTTCAAAGGGAGCCAGCAGAGAGTAACCCCCCCGGCTGAAGTGGACAATGAGCTAATTGAGAGGGGAACCGATCACAGAGCCTGTTCAAAGGGAAGCCTGGGCCACGCCCCTTTCTGATACACTTCCTTTTATTAGTGTTTACGGGGAGGCTTCAACCAGAGTTATCACTCCTCCAACTGCCACACTCTTTAAACTAGCAATATCGGGGTTATTTATAATGATACCCCCCCCCCTCTCTGTTTTCGTCTGTTCTTTTGGGGCAAGGGTGTATGGGGTGTAGGAATAAGAAGGATGACATGAATTTATTGTTGTGCAATTTGTTGTTGTAACTGTTCATGAACACGCAATGTCGGTTAACACGTGGCAAGAAGTTTTCAAATTTTTATGCAGCTCGAAGAAACATATAGTCTACAGCTTGACTTGTACCACTTGTAACCTTAGAGTATGCCTGAATAGTAAACAGTGGTGGAAAGACTGTTCAATTGTCATATTTGATTCAAAGTAAAGATACCTTTCCCAAAAATACTACTTGAGTAAAAGTCTAAAAGTATTTGGTTTTAAATTTACTTAAGTTTCGATGGTAAATGTAATTGCTCAAATATACTTAACTATCAAAAGTACAAGTAAAAGTGTAAATAATTTCTTATTCCTAATATTAAGCCAACCAGACGGCACAATTCTCTTGTTTTTACTTATTTATGGATAGCCAGAGGCACACTCCAACACTCAGATATAATTTACAAATAAAGCATGAGTGTTTAGTCTGCCAGATCAGGGGCAGTAGGGATGACCAGTGATGTTCTCTGTTTAGTGAGTCTGCCAGATCAGAGGCAGTAGAGATGACCAGGGATGTTCTCTTGATAAGTGTGTGAATTGGACAATTTTCCTGTCCTGCTAATCATTGAAAATGTAACGAGTACTTTTGGGTGTCCGGGAAAATGGAGTAAAAGTTGTAAAAAATATGAATAGTAAAGTAAAGTACAGATACTCAACTACTTAAGTAGTACTTTAAAGTATTTTTTACTTAACCTCTTAGTTAAGTACTTTCACCAGTGCTAGTAAACCTCTGTTGGTTGTTTAGCTACTGTTTTCCATACAGACAGTATGAGCTCTTTCTGTAGGCCTAAATACTAATTTCCTATTTTGAGTACCACCTGTATTTACACCGGTGAAGAACTTTCCTTATGTTGTTCAATTCAACACCTAATTAGAGGCATAATTTCCAGTCTGTGGTGGTGCAGCAGTTGCTTTTAATTTGACACCGTAGCACGGGGCCTCAATTAGCCCCTGGGTCACTCCGTTTTATTGGGGCTTAATAGCAAGACGGTGGTGGTCTCATCCTGTATTGTGCTTTTAAAGCATTGGGGTCTTCCTGTGAAATGGTTAGGGCCCCTACAAAGGGGTCAGGGTAGGGTCAACATAAAAAAAAGGGACACTGCCCCTTTCACAGCACCCTCCTTGGCTGCCACAGCTAGATAGTAGTGTGGGGCTGTGGGCACTGAGTGGTCAACTGGTGCGGTCACATGGTCCTACAATGCAGTATGTCGAGTCCTATTTCTGTTCAATCATTCCAATATTTTGGTTCACACATGTTTAAGTTAATAAATGGATATTTTTGAAACACTGCCCCCCATTGAGAAGTATTGAGAGAAGAAACAGACTAAAGAATGATACTCGCAAAATGTGCTTGAGCATCTTGGTTTTTCAGTTCTAGCAAGTTCTGTCTGTAGTGCCAACTACAGTCAGGTCCAACATTATTGGCACCCTTCATGAAGATGAGAAAAAATATTTGATAAAATAAAGAATACAAATACTGAGCTACGTTGCATTTCGCTACACCCGCAATAACATCTGCTAAGTATATGTACTGTATGTGACCAACTAAATTTGATTTGATTTGATATTGTATGCAAAAAACAATGGGAAAATCATATTATTATATACTAATACAATTACGTAGAGAAATAGATCTAAAAAAAGACACAGTGCATTCGGAAAGAATTCAGACCCCTTGACTTTTTCCACATTTTGTTAAGTAACAGCCTTATTCTAAAATTGATAAAATTATTATTTTCCCTCATCAATCTACACACAATACCCCATGATGACAAATTGAAAACTGCTTTTTAGACATTTTTGCAAAGGTATTAAAATTTAAAAAACTAGAAATACCTTATTTACATTAGTATTCAGACCTTTTGCTATGAGACTCGAAATTGAGCTCAGGTTCATCCTGTTTCCATTGATCATCCTTCAGATGTTTCTACAACTTTATTGAAGTCCACCTGTGGTTAATTCAATTGGACATCATTTGGAAGGGCACACAACTGTCTATATAAGCTCCCACAGTTGACAGGATTGTGTCGAGGCACAGATCTGGGAAAGGGTCAAAAAAAATTCTGCAGCATTGAAGGTCCCCAAGAACAGTGGCCTCCATCATTCTTAAATGGAACAAGTTTGGAACCACCAAGACTCATCCTAGAGCTGGTCGCCAAAGCAAACTGAGCTCGAGAGTCACTCTGTCAGAGCTTCAGAGTTCCGCTGTGGAGATGGGAGAACCTTCCAGAAGGACAACCATCTCTGCAGCACTCCAATAATCAGGCCTTTGTGGTAGAGTGGCCAGACGGAAGCCACTCCTCAGTAAAAGGCACATGAAAGCCCACTTGCAGTTTACCAAAAGGCACATAAAGGACTCCCAGACCATGAGAAACAAGATTCTCTGGTCTGATGAAACCAAGATTGAAGTCTTTGGCCTGAATGCCAAGCATCACATCTGGAGGAAACCTGGCACCATCCCTACGGTGAAGCATGGTGGTGGCAGCATCATGTTGTGGGGATGTTTTTCAGCAGCAGGGACTGGGAGACTAGTCAGGATCGAGGGAAAGATGAACGGAGCAAAGTAAAGAGATCCTTGATGAAATCCTACTCCAGAGCGCTCAGGACCTCAGACTGGTGTGAAGGTTCACCTCCCAACAGGACAACGACCCTAAGCACACAGCCAAGACAATGCAGTCTCTGAATGTCCCTGAGTAGCCCAGCCAGGGCCCGGACTTGAACCCGATCTAACATCTTTGGAGAGACCTGAAAATAGCTGTGCAGCACGCTCCCCATCCAACTTGACAGAGCTTGATAGGATCTGCAGAAAAAAATGGGAGTAACTCCCCAAATACAGGTGTGCCAAGCTTGTAGCATCATGCCCCAAGAAGACTCAAGGCTGTAATCGCTGCAAAAGGTGCTTCAACAAAGTACTGAGTAAAGGGTCTGAATACTTACAGTATGTCAATTTGTTTTTTTTACCTTTTTATTTAACCAGGCAAGTCAGTTAAGAACAAATTCTTATTTTCAATGACGGCCTGGGAACAGTGGGTTAACTGCCTGTTCAGGGGCAGAACAACAGATTTGTACCATGTCAGCTCGGGGGTTTGAACTTGCAACCTTCCGGTTACTAGTCCAACACTCTAATCACTAGGCTAAATGTCCTATTTCAGTCATTACGGGGTATTTTGTGCAGGTTGATGAGGGAAACAAACTATTGAATCAATTTTAGAATAAGGCTGTAACATAACAAAATGTGGAAAAATCAAAGGGTCTGAATACTTTCCAAATTCACTGTAGGTTTCAAAATGATTGGCACCCCTGTTCTCAATACTCCAGCACTCTTCCCTTGTGAAGATAACGACATTTAGACTTTTCAAAAAATGTTGTATGAGATTGTAGAACACATTGGGGAGGGATCTTATACCATTACTTGATACAGAATCTTTCCAGATCTTTGATATCCTTCGCCTGAGCTTATGGATGGCCCTCATTTATTTTATATCTCTTTTATATCTTTTTTTGCTCATCTTTATATGTACATGCAGTAGGAACACAGTCGATCATCAAATCCATTACATGCAACTTGGGACAATTTCTCCATGTCAGCAGAAAATCCCATAGCAATCTTTATTCAGAGAGGCATGGTATATAATTTAATTTGACTGAAGTTAAGCATCTTATCCTACAAGTCAAGTATCCCACTTAAAGAATATACTCCTATTCAGAAGAACCCCTTTCTATCTCAATCCTCCTTTCATTACTGCCGCTGGAGAAGCCACTGGCCGATAACGATGCGGCTTACATATTTCAAATATCACATTGACTTAAATTTAGACTCACAGATCACTGAGTTGGTGCTTTTCACTTCACAGTGTCTGCTAACGACCTAATTTTTGCGTTCCATCGCCCAGACAAGACTGTAGGCACATCCCATTTAGAAGTGATGGAAACCATTGTGTGTTTTGGGCCTGGGTTGTTTGTTTTACAGAGCTCTCTCTGTATAAACAGTGGCAGTAGATGACCTCCTATGACATTCATCCAGACCAAGCAATGTGGCTATTGTTGTTGGGTTTGAGGAAATATGATAGGCAAAACACTTTCTGTTCATTTCTGGACAATATTTCTGTAATTGTATTCATTTAGGGAACCCATTTAGAGGACCCTGATTGGCTCAGGAGCACCCCTAGAGGCTACAGTTCCGTACAGCTCCGTTATTAACACAGTGGCTGTACTGACATTGCTACTAAACTTGCACAGATACTAAACCTGCACAGAGCTGAAGGTTTAGCATCAACGGTGGAAAATAGTATGGGGGGTAGACTGTGGGGGGCAGACTGTAGCCCAAAAGGTAAGCGCTTCAATTCAAAATGTCCACATGCAAAATTAAATTCTGCTGCAGAGGACAAATTGCTATGGAAATGCTTACATCCTGACTCAACATAGAAAAAGTGACCCTCATCTACAGTGCTTTATCCTCAAGCATCTGTGTGGGGTATGGTACTAAATACATTTTAGAAGGTCTATACATTCCTCTGTATAGGAGTGACTGGACCAAGTTGAGATGTGATTGTGATAGGAGAAGTAGGGGTTATAGATATTTATATTGGAGTCTGATATGGCCAGCTGTCACAACGTATGCAATTTAGGTGTACTATATAACCTATAACCTGTAGAATGCATGATTGTACAGACTAATGAGCGTCAATGGACGAGTTATATTTGAGTAATAGTATGTTAGTTCTCCTCTCCTGCGCCATGATTCAAGTGTTGTGTGGCTGAATTCTCTTGTATAATTATATTTTTTCCTTCAACATCAAAGGGACAATATAGTCTTTGAAGTACCATGGGATAGGATCACTGTCTAACCCTTCCTTTAAGATGCCTTCACATTGACATTAGTGAAAGTCATCTGAATTAAAAGCCCAGGAAACATGTCGTGTCTGTCTTCCATAGCCAATTTCAGCTAATGTCATAGTAGGCTATGGATTCTCCGTGTGTGGGAATTTACATGTATGTTATGCTGGTTCCTGAATAGATAGACTAATACAACAAAAAATATGTTGAATTATTTGTCAGTATCATCACAGTGTCTCAATGAAAATATTGAAATATATTGCTCGACATCTACCTTGTGATTATTTGATATATTATGATTATTATTTGATATAATATGATATATTATATTATATTCCTTTGGCATTTTAATGGCAAAAAAAAATCATTAGCTTTTGAGAAATCCAAGTGAAATGCAGGCAACTTTGTTTACGGTTTACAGGAATTTACATGCATTTTGCGTTATTGTTTACCATGCAGAAACCAGGAGGTTAAAATACCAAATATTTAGGAAAGTGGGTATGTCTCTTTAAAGTGGATGTAGCAACAGAAGGAGTGCAGGGATAATGCTATTGGGGCGGTAGATCACTTACTTCAGACGTTCCAAAGCCTCGGGGAGTTGGTTCGAGATTGCCAGTCTTTGATAAGGTCCTTACAACCTCACAACTTTGTCGTTCCAGAAAACCTACTGACAGCTTTCTAAATACCACCGACTATTATTCAATCGTGTGTTTTGGGATCTATATATTGACTCAAGCGTCTGGCGATGTCATTCAGTGAATTTGATTTGCTTCTATGTTGTTGTTTTTTTTGTTATCGGAAAGATGTTTAGATGTTTTTTTATGTATCTTCCGGGACCAGGCCGGCGGTTCTTTACTTTGATGTCCACTGTTAAACCGTCAGCCGGTTCGTTTTGAAATAGCCTAGAGGAGATCTGCTGCTTGCTATGACTGCTTGAAACAGTACCTGGGGAAGGGGAAACGAGCTTTCATTTCAGGGTTGCATTTTCTGTTCATCTTCTTTCTGAATAAAAAAATCAGAGCGGAGTAGACTAACACCAGCAATCTGGTTGCGTTCTTGTAATACTTTCTGGGGTTGTTACTTTGTTTCTGTGTGAACCATTTCTGAGCAGACGGGAAAGGACTCGTGTGCATCGATGGTAAGTTGCAAGAATGCTGTTCTGCAACCTTATTAACCAAGGGCCCCCCCTCTCTTGGTCGCTTTGATGTGTTGCTGCAATGCTTTGAAGTTGAGAAATGTAGGCTACACTTGTTGTTTGTGGGCGAGAAAATACCGTAGAATGGCTAAGTAAAGGCCACTCTGAGACCGGGGATCAATGCTTTCGTGATTGTGACGGCTGTAGAAGAGACTAATATTGGTTGATGTAGTCGACCGTAGTCTGAAAGAAGGGGAAAAGTGGGATGTAAATTCGGAAAGGTCCCCCCCCCTTCTCCCGCCTCCTCGAAATGTCGACCCCCCCCTCTCTGATCTACATAGAAGCAGTGCCTGCGTACTTTGGGGTCAGTTGTTGAATGGGACAGGGTACATTAGACTATTCCTATTGCACCAAGGATACATGTGGCGAAGTAAATCTAGTCCACCGTCGGATTACCACCGTTTCCATCGAACTTTTTGTTGGATATATATATACCACTAAAGAGGACGGGGCAAAAGCAAATGGGAATAGCTTTTTCTTCACTTTCTGCTGGACTCGGGTTTCGTTTTACAATGGTATGTGATGTGGCGAGCTGTTTTCTTTTCGTATAGCACGATGTTCATTTCTGAGTAGTTGGGACACATTGGTTGTTTATGCAAATCCTGCAAACAGACTAAGCGCTAGTAGAGATGTTACAATGTAACGTTGTTTTTATTGCGCAAAATAGTTTAGTGTAGCGTGGGTTTCTGGCAAATTTGGCACAATATTGACAGTTCTACTTGAAATGACGTAAAGTACTTGATTAAAAAAACGAATAAGTATATCCCTTGTCTAGTCGCCTAGTAATATTTTATTGTGCAGGGTAATCATGTCGCGTTGTTCAGACACGTTGCCTAGTGCTCGCTGCCGCGATTATGTGTTGTAGCCTACATGTCAGCTGACATTTAGTAGGCTAGCTGCAAATGATTTCAGGAATTATGAGCTACTGTTGATCGTGGTCATTGTACGGGGGGCTCTTACCCTCATCATTATAGGAACCGTAGGCCGTTGTGGCGCATAGGATGTGTTTTCACTGTCTTAGATGGCTGGCTGTGTGATGTGCAACACTGGATGTATGAGGACAAGTAGTTCGTGGGAACGCAATCCTTATGCATAATGCAGGTAACAGTATCGGAAGCACATTTAGACTGATAATTCATTTGAAATGAAAGCGGTTTCAGGTGATCGTTTTGATATGCGTAAAATATATTTCTGGTGCGTACTTGGTGAGGAGTGTTGGCGATGTGAAACGATTGTTGTTGTCAACGGTCGTTTGACGTGACAAATCGATGCAGACTGTAAATATAGGTTGCTAAACCCCCATTTAGATTATAAATAGATTGATGAGACTAAACCTTTCATTTTTCTTTCTTTGCAAACCGGCGGGGATCTGAAAGGGACTGTTTACTTCATGTCTCCCTTTGAAGTTAGCTGGATCTGGCTTTGATTAGATCAACACTTTCTGTTTCAGAGTGAAAAGGAGCAGAGAAGCTCCCCCGCGGATTTAAGAGAGTGAGGAGGATTACAGTGGAGCTCATAGCAGGCACAACGGTACACACGGCAACCGGAGCTGGAGCCATGAGCAGAGCGCTTACAGACCATATCAGCAGTAGCTTCCGAGAAGATGCTCCCCGTCCCCCGGTGCCGGGGGAGGAGGGAGAGGCGTCATGCCATACTCCCAGCAAACATGCCAAAATGAGAGCCCAAAATAAGGCTAAAGCTGTCACCGTCGCGTCTCCCTGCTCCACGCCGAGGAGGAACGAGGATGGACTCGGGGAACCTGAGGGTAGCGCGTCGCCGGATTCACCCCTCGCCCGGTGGACCAAGTCGTTGCATTTTCTCCTTGGTGACCAAGACGGTGCTCACCTGTTCAGGACCTTTCTGGAGCGGGAGAAATGCGTGGACACTTTGGACTTTTGGTTCGCCTGCAACGGTTTTAGGCAAATGGACCTCAATGATACCAAAACGCTGCGAGTTGCCAAAGCTATTTTCAAGCGGTACATTGAAAACAACAGCATTGTTGCCAAGCAGTTGAAACCTGCCACTAAAACCTACATAAGGGATAGTATTAAGAAGCAACAGATAGACTCTGCGATGTTTGACCAAGCACAAACGGAAATTCAGTCAACCATGGAGGAGAATGCGTACCAGATGTTTTTAACTTCCGACATATACCTTGAATATGTGCACACGGGGTGCGAGAACACGGCTTATGCCAACCATAGCGGTCTCGGGAGCCTCAAGTTGATGTGCGGATTTCTGCCACCTCTCATTGAGGAAGAGGAGTGGAGATGTGACTTGAAGGCGAAAACGTTAGCCTCTGTGGTTGGACTATCTGCCAATGCGCTACGGGCCACTGCTTCCATTCGGACTGCGGCGGAAGTGCTGGAGAATGGGTACAGGTAAGAAAATGCCTTAATTGAATTGATTATGTTGACTGTCTATCGAGTAATTTAATTGTTCGTTTTTATTATGACTGTTTATCAACATGCTTATGTCGAATAGAGATCCTAAGGTTACTTAAGTGTATAGTGTTAGTGGATTAATTAGTTATTGGGCGTGTTGTCTGGTAGGTAATAGCATATAACTTGCATATAATTCAGTTATTAACGTGTTGTAAAGAGCAGATATGCATTTGAACGAGTTATTGCCCAGCTATGGTAATACAACGTTTTCCCCTCCTCGAATTCCATTATGAGATAAAAGATGCTTAATGGACAGAAAGAAATATGGAGGTTTGAATCATGTCTGTTTCTCCTCTCTGCCCTGCTGTTAGTCAGGGGGTGCAAAACATCAACAGATCTGGTCTTTCCTGTCAAGTAAATGTTGTATTGCAGTCAGCCCTTTGTTGGCTTGCTCAAGTTTCCTGTGCTTTGAAATTTCTCCTCCAGTAGAGGCATGAATTCAGACACTAAGCCTGCCTGGCTGGCTGTTGCAGCTAGTACATGAAACTAGTGATTCCATTGTGAAGTTATGCAATATTTCTACATTTTTTTCAGCCTATTATTAAGTAGTCCTATTATTACAGACTAGAATGTAACACAGACACACACACACACACACAGAGAGAGCAAGAGAGTGAGTGAGTAATGCCCAGAAGAGATATTGGCCTCTTTGGTCCCGAGATCAAAGACATTGTTTCTGGAAAGCATTTTTGGGTTAGTTTCTTTTAAGATCTCGTCCCACATATTGTCCAACAGCTGCAAACTCTTCAAGTCAGGAACATTGTGAGAGTGTGGATTTGTATGCATGAGTGTGCATCAAAGAGAGCCATACCAACGCTTTTTTTTCTCTCTCTGAACTGTTGCCCTAGTTTGTCCATACAATAAAAACTACATCTGGACACAATTATCACAGAGTGGTTAGAGAGGGTCTTGTTCCTTTCGGTGTCCATAAGAGAGGGAGGAGAGAACAAAAAGTGATTATGAAAAAGGGGAAGTTTTCAAGGAAACACATTTGTCCTCTTAAACGAACCAGCAATGCTGTGAAGCAAGAGACAGAGAAATGTTTGTTGAGAGGAGGAGAAAAGTGTATGATAGTTTCACGATAAGTTTTAAATGACTCGCATTTTCCTCTTTAATTCATATTCAACTTTCATGCTAAAATGGTGTGCCAGGTAATTTGACCACAGTGGGTTATGGGTTGACCGTCAGGAATATTAGCTCCTATGGCATGATACCTCTACACGCCACAGCTAGCTATCAGGCTTGGGGACAAGTGTTGCTGTGGCAGATATGATGTTCAGACGGGGGCCATGTTGAGTTGGGAACTGATAGGGGGGACTCGGGGGTTGTTGACATGAGGGCACCTCCTCAGCTTCCTGGTGTGATCCGCACATTCTTGTGTTTCGCTGAAGAAAAGGGATAGCCCCCACCCTTCCCTCTCCTCTCTTCCCCACCTTTCCCCTCTCATCTCTTCTATCCCTGCCCCTCACCAACTGTTTAGGTCAACACATTTCCATCTGAAACATGTGGAACTCATTTCGCTACTGCACTCAGATTCAATCCCCCCCCCTTTTCAGAAACGTAGCCACTCTCCTCCGAAAATAACGTGAAAATGTCCATCCCCCGTTCTCCCTTTCGCTTGTGGTGTCTTTTCCTCGTCCTTTCTACCCACTGCGTTTATCTCGTCTTTTAGAGGAATCCCTCTGACAGAGCCTAAGCATGTGCTTTGGAGGGAGACAGAAGCGGGGGAATCATGAAAGAAAGGCAAAAGAGGGGAGGGGAACCGAGAGCCCAGCTGCGCTAAATACCTGACTCTTTGCGCGAACCTCCAAAGGTCAGGCTTGAGCTGGGGCCTACGGCTTTAGTCATCCTCCCGGGCAGTAGGCATTCTCATAAAGAAAGAGGCCCTCCTTCCCCCTTCCCTCTCTCTCTCTCTCTCTTTATTTTGCGCACTCTCTCCCCCTCAAGCTCAAGTTCTCCCCTCCTTCCTCCCGGTCCACCCCCTTCACTAGTGGAACAGGAATGCAACACAGCAGGAGAGAGTAGAAAGAGAGAGAGGGGAGAGAGAATTTAGAAGGATGGGAGGGGGGTTCGGTTGTAGGAGAAGAAGGAGGGGGTATACAGAGGGGCCTGGATTTAAGGAGAGGAGGGAGGGAGGGAGGGAGGGGGAAAAACACTCTAAGAAAAGAGTACACTGCTTCAGAGAGTGGAAAAGTGCGGGAGTAGGGGCCTTGCCCAAACAAAAGGGTAGAGAGATAGTAGGAGAGCGAGGGGAAGTGGCTCTGTTGTCCATTCACATACAGCTGAGCTGCTCACTTCACCCCCCCCCCCCCTGCCTGCATGATGGGGGAGGGGACATGAAAGGGAGAGAGATTTTTTTTTTTTTAAGAAAGAGAAAAACAGCTCCTCAGAGACGGTTGTCACATTCCTGAGGCCACAAAGTCTTGCGAAAGTGACTCTAATTATTCAAATCTGTTGGAACTCGGACTCTAAACACTTCAAAACAAACTTCAAACTTTTCCTCCAAAGCAAAGACTCTTGCTAAAACATGTACACAAGTCAAAAACACAAACTCCATTGACACAGCTAATACAGGTTCACCAATGTAAGTCTCTGCACGGCACCGACGCTTTAGTTTGAGGGGTTCCGTAAAGAAATGCTGGAATATGTTGTGTGAAAAGGACTGTGTCAAGGGCTCAAGGACAGTTGCTGTTGTGTTTTGAGCAGGTCACACAGACGCGGAGACGCGGCCAGTCCCTACTTTGTCAACTCGGGCTATGTGTTCGCCCCCGCCACCAGTGCCAACGACAGCGAGATCTCCAGCGACGCCATGACGGACGACTCCATGTCCATGACCGACAGTAGTGTGTAAGTGTTCTCTCATCATTCCCTTCCGGGGGTTTTCTCTCTGGCGTTTCTCACCGTTTGACCTGGGTCGGAGGTCAATTCCATGTCAACTCCATGTCCATTCTGAAAATCATTACACATTCAAAAGCTGGCCCCAGGCCTGCCTTTCGGAAGCATGTCTGAACGTCTATATATTTGGATTATTTAGCCATTCATTGAATACCCTTCACGGATACGTATATGCGGGAAACAATTGGGCTAAATATGAAGTTTATCAGGGAAGCAGGCGCTTGTGTTGTGAAACGGAATGGGATGTTTAGGTTTGAATGATTCTTTCAGATTGAGTTCAGGTAATTCTATTAATGTATAAAGCGCCTCTAGGCCTCGGGGGAAGGGGGGGGTGTGTCTGTGAAAGTCATTATGTTGAAAAATCTTTTGATGTCTATTCTGTTACAGGCAGAACTTCTTGATGGGGGGGGGGGGTGTTGTGGAGTGTTGCCTCAATTTTCCTCAAAGTAGAAATGTATCCATCCCACCCACCCACCATTCTGCCACAACAGCCTTGTTTTTTTTTTAAAGAAGGGAAAGAGAGGGGGGGAAGGGAGAGAGAGAGGGAAAGAGAGAGAGAGAGTGAGGGGAAATAGCCATTTGGACCTTAAGACAAACTCATTGAAACATTTTGGCAGCAAATGAAAGGGAGCTTACTCACATGGTGGCGCGGCTTCCTGCTCTGCTACTGGCCCTCTCTCTTTCTCTCTCTCTCTCTCTCTCTCTCTCTCTCTCTCTCTCTCTCTCTCTCTCTCTCTCTCTCTCTCTCTCTCTCTCTCTCTCTCTCTCTCTCTCTCTCTCTCTCTCTCTCTCTCTCTCTCTCTCTCTCCTGCAGCGCCGCTGCGATCATGTGTCAGCGAGGCTTTCATGGAAGTTACTCATTCCTGAACCCCAGGATAGGGTCAGGAGGGACTCCCACTGCCCAGATTAGGACACCCCCAAAAATCCACCCCCATCCCCCACCCTCTCTCCCCAACCTTCCTCCAACCCCAACCGTCGCCCTATTTCCCTCCACTCCCCTCTCTCCGTCCCTCTCCTCCTGCACTCGGAGCCAATAGCAGGGGAACGGTGAGGGTTTGGCGTTGCAAGGGAGTGAGAAAATAAAGTGCACAGAGGATAAAAGGCTTAACCGAATCGCTTTCAGCCTATTGTTAGCCGAGGGGAGCTTAGGGGGATAAGAGGGGTGGCTGTCTGCTTTGAGAATGACTTGCACAACTGAATAGGAGATCCCCATAAAGTAAAGGGCCCGGTCTGTTTTCTTCTTCTTTGCCCGTGCATCGCCACCACAACCGTCACAAATTGCCTCGGCCATCGCGTAGGGCTGGCACGCTGGTGACGGGAGCTGGGGTTGATTAAAAACGCAACAGGAGAGAGAGGTGTTTTTGTAAGGAGTTGGGTGTTTGTTTGGTACGTTGTTTCGTGGTGGGGATGTATCGGTTTTGATACTTGTAAGAAGTGCGCCGCTCGTCAATGTGCATTATTAGCAGTGCTATCTAGGCTCCATCTGGTAACGCCAGTGTAAGTAGAACCCCGAGGCATACAAACCCAGAGTCATTCGACCAAATGATGTATTCTTTGGGAGAAAAAATAGATCCCACTTGAATTCAGTCACGTCTTTTTCCTGCAAATGTCTTCGGGTTAATTATTAAAACATCTTACGTTACAAAGTGTAGCGTCTCGCAATGGCCTGCCCTGCACAGAGTTCTTTGAGCCTTTGACAATCTCATGTCCGCCTGCTCACTCTCGCTCTCTCTCTCTCTACCCCTCACCGATTTGTAATAAAAACCACAGCTTCTTCCTCCTCATTGGGGGGAACAATTTGATTAGTGTGTCCTTTTATAGTTTGTTGTAAGGCACACTGCAAATTTGAATCTCATTTCCTGATAAAGAACAAGAGGGGGGGGGGCAAAAAAAATCTCTCTCTTTTTGCTTATATCTTATTTATGGATTTACTTGGACGCTAGGGAATGCTGCTGCGCTAACTTCAAACATTACCTTATCTTACAAACCAGCCTTTTGATGTTGCCGAGATCAGAGGCTTGCTGGCGGAATACTTGCCAAATGAAGATGGCAGCGGGTGCATATGTGCATGAGTGTGAGATTTCAAAGAGGCAGCGGAAAAACTAGCATTTGGGCTAGGTCAGACACTTCTGAGCAACCAAAAAGGCCAAGATAATTGGCCAGGCTTAAATGGCAGCGGACTGGAAAAGCACACATTGGAGGGCATTTTCTTCCCCCTTGCCACTGCCTAAAGGATGAACTGTCCAGAGGCACTTTTTTTCAGCCACATTATGGCCATTTTTTTCTCTATGTCAAACCTGCATGTCTTACACCGCTTTAAAGCAAGATCGCTAGCCCCTCGAGTAGCCCCAGCGTTCAAGGCTTCTCCTCTTAGCCAGCGTTCTCAAGGTAGTCCTGGCTGCCATTTTGAAAAATCAGGCCCTTCCAACGTTGACAAGGACTGATGGGAACTTATCAGTGGGACACTTTTGAACCCCAGCGCCGGGATTTTTAGCATATCTCCCCCCCCCCCCCTCAAGGGCTCCTCTGGTCTTTGATTTGGGCTGTGATGTGCCCACCCTGGGGGAAAGGGGGGGGGGGTGGCTGTCAGGGTGGTGCTGTGTTGTTCACTTCAGAGATGATCAGCCTCCCTCAGGGTTCTGTCCACATCGCTAGGCTAATGTCTTTCACCTCGCTAGTACATCGCTAGGCTAATGTCTTTCACGCTGCTAATACAGTGAGGGTATTACTTGGTTCTAAGCAAAGAGAAAGGAAATTGAAATGTTTATATGGAGATAGATATGCAGGGGACATTTTGAGTGACCTGTGACTGTGTTATTGACCCTGTTTCCTACCTGTGTCCCTCCTGGCAGAGATGGGATCCCTCCATACAAGCTGGGCACCAAGAAGCAGCTCCAGCGGGAGATGCACCGCAGCGTCAAGATCAACGGCCTGGTCTCGCTACCCCACTTTCCCGTGAGTCCTGCTTCCTGTTTACTTCCTGTTTCTTGATGTCTGCTGTCTTTATACACAGTGTCTTTATATCTTTAAAACTCCACAAACTTTTCTCAATCCCTGTTTACAACCGGTTCCCTTTCTCCCCGGTGGGAACTGTGTTTTCTTCTCCTTCTTTTTATGATGTTGTGATAGAATATAGTAGTCTTTCTCCCCCCCCACCCCCCCACCCCCCCCCCCCCCCCCACCTGCTCATTTTCCTATAAAAAGTCAGGGTAAATGAAAGGGGGAATTTGCATATCACTTATTTTCTCTCCTGCTCAACCCCTCCCTTCCTCCCATCCAACAGCTGACATTTTTATAGCTGTCATATATAGACCCCTGTTGCTTTACTTCCTCGTTTTTCACCTCCATAAATAACTTAGTCAAGAATGTTATAAATGCATAATGTAAAAAAATAACATTGGTAATAATGATGATGGTGGTGGTGATATTGAGGATGATTATCATTAGAGGTCAGGGGTCACAGAACCGAGCCTTGTGATGCTCCCTAAATCAGCCAGCTTACTACTCAGCCCTGTGCTTTGATCATGGCGATGAATGAATGGGACCCAGGTTGCCTGGCCTCTTTATTGACAACCTCCAACAGAGCCCTCCCCACACACACACACACACACACACACACACACACACACACACTCCCATTTTGTGACAGTAGCCCCCCTACCCCCAACCCAACCCCCATATGGCTCTCACCACCCCCACTGCCTGTAGTGTCATGCGCAAGCAGGGGTCTCTAAATGCTTGGTACTTCACGGCACAGCTCCAGGGCTTTGGAGTGGTTAGATTGACACTCAGTGCTGGGGCACCCGTGTCTGAAAACAACCAATGCAAATAGTTTTGTCCTCTTCCCTTCACAATGTGTTCGTGTACCGTCTTCGTGCGTAGGGAAGGCTTTGTGTGTGTGTGGGTGTGTTGTGTTGTGTAGGGAGGGTTGTAGCCAAGTAGAAGGGGCCCTTGTTGTCTGTTCCTCGCTCCCTCCCTTCCCCACTTGCTCTCCTTTTAATGTCTCCCTCCTGATTTGGAGATGGCTCGGGCTCCCAAGATGCACCAGCCCCAGGCAGCGGGGGGGGGGGGGGGGGGGGGGCTCTGCACGGCGCCGGCGCGCCTTTCTTCTGTCTTCCCTTCATCGTCTCTACAAAGAGATGAGAGGAACAACAACAACAAAAAAAGAGAGTCAAATCACGAAAGCCAGTGCGCCACATAATAATACAGAACGGAAGATGAGAGAAGCCGGCACATATAGTTAGAGAAAAATAGGATAATGCGTCTACGGTACCTCAGAGGTGCCCTGTGTGCAGTCAGGAAATAAATGACCACTTCCCTCTTAGATCTCCCCGGTATTTGACTTCTCTATCCTCCCTCCCTCCCTCCCTCCCTCCCTCCCTCCCTCCCTCCCTCCCTCCCTCCCCTCCCACCCTCCCTTTTATTCGAGAGATTTAAAGCCGCGTGTCTGTCCCACCCCAAGGGTTGGAGTGTTTGATGTTTGACAAGGGCCCCTTTTGAAGTGTGCTGACTTCAGAGGCTGCCTCTGCTGATGGCTTGGTCGGAGTACAGAGGGAGCAGGCGGGGGCCCTCCTCCTCGGAGCCAGGCCAACTGCTACCCCACCGACGGGGCAGGCGGTGCCAAGGACAGCGGGCATGGGGGGGGGGGTGTATCGGGCTAGGGGTTAGCCCAGGGGCAAGGGCATCAAATGAGGCCTATAGAGTTAGAGTAGAGGGCACTGGAGGAATCGGGGGGCAAACTAGGGACAACTAACTCACACTCACTCAAAACACACACTCAAAAGTGTCCTTCCTCCCATCTCGCCCCTACAGAGGACACACAGGCTGCCTAAGGAGATGACGCCGGTGGAGCCCTCGGCCTTCGCCGCCCAGCTCATCTCCAGACTGGAGAAACTGAAGAGGGAGCAGGACACCATGAGCTCCCTGGAGGAGAGGCTACAGCAGATCCAGGAGGTAAGAAACCCCCCCCCCCCCCCTTCCCAACTACATTGGTACAACCCACCTCATTCCCCACCATCTGCATTGAGCAATGAGCTTTGGAACGTTCCATTGCGACCTAGTTTAGGTGACCCTCCAGTCCTGAACCCTGTCTTTGCTACCTAGAAAGACAATGTAGATAGGAGGAGCCATGTGAGAAGTTAGTGTTGTAGCTAGCTAGCTGACTCTTCTTCCTTGACTCAAAGAGACTTTGCTTGCGGTCCTGCTTTGGAAAGAATTGAACCGACTAAGGGTCTGCCGTGCAGTTTAGAGACTTCTTCTCTGAAAGTCTCTTCTTCTGTGGAAGTTTCAAACTTATGTTTCTTGACACACTTGAAGTCTCTTCAAATGGTTAGCGCTTAGCGCTCAACTCTCCAGTGGCGTATTGCTGAGTGTGTGTCGTGCCGGTCTCTTTGTGTGTCTGGGCTTGCTGTGCATTATAGATGAAGAAAGAAGAAGCTAGCACAGAAACCGAGAGTCAATTCAAGTTACGCCGTAGAGTTTCTCTCAGCTACTTCACAAGGCAATACAGTACATGGTGTTCGTCACAGCGTTTGCATTCTCCGCAAATGTAATTTGGTTTAGCAAGCGAGCAATGTTTGATATTTGTAATGTTATGGACTTGAGTAGGTTATATTGTCCCTGTTCTTCTATATGGCGTCCACGTTCTAAAGCATTATGTGTGTGTGTGTGTGTGTGTGTGTGTGTGTGTGTGTGTGTGTGTGTGTGTGTGTAGGAGGAGGAGAGGGATGAGAGTGACCTCTCCAGTGCCGTCCCGCTCCACCACCCCCTGCTTCACCCCTCGTCCGGCGCCGACGAGGACGCCCAAGCCATCCTAGACGAGCACCTGTCCCGGGTGCTCAAGACGCCCGGGTGCCAGTCGCCCGGCGTGGTCCGCCACTCGCCCCGTTCGTGCTCTCCCGACCGGCCCTCCGCCGCCTTGGTCCCCTTCCTGGGGCCCTCCTATCCGGTGGCCTCCAAGGGCCCGTTGGCTGGGAGCAGGCTGTCGACCAAGCACATCCACCACCACTACATCCACCACCACACTGCCACCGGCCCCAAGAGCAAGGAGCAGATCGAGGCCGAGGCGGCGCAGCGCATTCAGTGCCTCTGTCCCCCAGGGGGCGCCGACTACTCAGACTTCACCCCTGGGTCAGTTCACGTACAATATCACCTGTACCGTGGTCCGTTCCCCATTCACATCAAGTACACTACATTTACTTTAGAGTTGCTCTGGGGTCATTTCCCCTACACTACACATACGACCACAGTTACCTTAGGGCTGTACTTGGGTCAGTGAGTTAAACTGTTCACTTATCTCATGGATATGACTCAGCATAGCGAGTTATGAGGGCTTTCCGTGAGTTTCATTTTAGACTGACGTGACGAGCGTCATTGTTCCCGTCACTAGTGCTTGTTGTAGATGTAGCCTCTCCTCCTGGAAGAGTCCCATGTAAACCCTCTCCTCTCTGTCTCCCTCCGGCCACTGCAGCAGTTTGCCCAAGCGGCCGGGGAAGCCGTGCGAAGGCATACGCCTGAGCCAGGCCAACGGCGGCGACGGGGTCACGTCCCCGCCTCACCTGCCCCTGGACGCCACGGACCGCTCGCAGAATGTCTGGCAGTGGATCCTGGAGAGCGAGAGGCAGGGCAAGAACAAACCTCATGGCGGCACTCCGGGCCCGAAGAAGAGCCACCTCCCGGACCCCTCCACGCCCAAGACGCTTCCCGGCCGAACTCACTCTTCCTGGGGAGGCGTGGGCGGCGTGGGAGGTCACCTCCGTGGAGGTCACCATCCGGCCCACCCCTTCATCCAGGACCCGGCCATGCCCCCCCTGCCCCCGCCCAACACTCTGGCCCAGTTAGAAGAAGCCTGCAGAAGGTTAGAGGAGGTCTCCAAGCCCCCCAAACAGAGGTAGGCACACACAGACACATATAGCCCCTCTTTGTCCTAGCTTGCGATGCATAGTCAATTTACAATGAGCCAAATGACTCTCCAAATGAAGTGAGGGGTTTTCTGAAAATGTTTGCCTTCAGGCAACTGTTGAAGCCTACACCTGTTTTTCCAGTGTTTCCTCCCTCTGTGTCGTGAACACTGATGCCGTCTATCTCATTCTATTGCATCTTTTGTCTTTCTCTCTGGCTGACAGGCATTCAACGTCCAGCCTTCAAAGAGACAGGAGTCACCCTCTGCCTTTCCCCAGTGGATACCCGCCTCTGATCAGCCCCGCACTTCAAACAGACGAGTGAGTTCACCTCTCTCTCTCTCTCTCTCTCTCTCTCTCTCTCTCTCTCTCTTTCTCTCCTTTTCTCTCTCTATCTCTCTCTCTCTCCTACTCTCTCTCTCTCTCTTTTCCCCCCCAGTTGCTCTCTCTCTCTTTTCCCCCCCAGTTGCTCTCTCTCTCTCTCTCTTTCCCCCCAGTTGCTCTCTCTCTCTCTCTTTCCCCCCAGTTGCGCTCTCTCTCTCTCTCTTTTCCCCCCCAGTTGCTCTCTCTCTCTCTCTCTTTTCCCCCCCAGTTGCTCTCTCTCTCTCTCTCTTTTCCCCCCCAGTTGCTCTCTCTCTCTCTCTTTTCCCCCCCAGTTGCTCTCTCTCTCTCTTTTCCCCCCAGTTGCTCTCTCTCTCTCTCTTTTCCCCCCAGTTGCTCTCTCTCTCTCCTACTCTCTCTCTCTCTCCTACTCTCTCTCTCTCTTTTCCCCCCAGTTGCTCTCTCTCTCTCTCTTTTCCCCCCCAGTTGCTCTCTCCGTCTCTCTTTCACTCTCTTTTCCCCCCCAGTTGCTCTTTCTGTCTCTCTCTCTCTCTCCTACTCTCTCTCTCTCTCTTTTCCCCCCCAGTTGCTCTCTCCGTCTCTCTTTCGCTCTCTTCCCCCCCCCCAGTTGCTCTCTCCGTCTCTCTCTCTCTCCTACTCTCTCTCTCTCTCTTTTCCCCCCCAGTTGCTCTCTCCGTCTCTCTCTCTCTCTCTCTCCTACTCTCTCTCTCTCTTTCCCCCCCCATTTGCTCCCTCCGTCTCTCTCTCTCTCTCTCCTACTCTCTCTCTCTCTCTTTTCCCCCCCAGTTGCTCTCTCCGTCTCTCTCTCTCTCTCCTACTCTCTCTCTCTCTTTTCCCCCCATTTGCTCCCTCCGTCTCTCTCTCTCTCTCTCCTACTCTCTCTCGCTCTCTTTTCCCACCCAGTTGCTCTCTCCGTCTCTCTCTCTCCTACTCTCTCTCTCTCTCTTTTCCCCCCCAGTTGCTCTCTCCGTCTCTCTCTCTCTCTCTTTCCCCTCCCAGTTGCTCTCTCCGTCTCTCTCTCTCTCTTTTCCCCCCCAGTTGCTCTCGCCGTCTCTTTCGCTCTGATTTCCCCTCGATAGGGATATTGTGAGTCAGCATGTCTCTCCCCTTTGAAGTCCTCTGTTCTCCCTCCGCTTTTAATCATTTAAGATTAAACATGATGGGTGTAGTCTGACACAGTCCTCTCGCATACACACACACACACACACACCAGCGGATACACAGACGTACACATGGAAGTTAACGACCCCTGGTTGTTATTTTGGCCCTCTCTTCGCTACCTCGGCCCTGTGTGTGTGTGCGTTTTTGGGGCAGCTTGGTTGTGTTTGATGATAGGGCTGTAGCCACCTGACTACCAGGGTCTTTTTGAGATTTAATTGGCTGACCTTCAGCGGGCCAGCTGTCTAAGGCTAGCAGGCACCCACGTCTGAAGTATAGGACCCCGAAAAGGCCCCCTGGAAGTGAACGAGGAAGTGTGTGTGTGTGTGTGTGTGGGATGAAACGCACAGACACACCTGTAATCGGGTCAGGTTCACCTTACCTGAGCTAAATCCTCACTAAATTCTGCGTATTCAGTTCTGCCTAACTTCCCAACCAACAGTTACACACGGCCCGTGTTAAGAGTGTCCGTCGCTCTGGATAAGAGTTTCGGCTAAATGACTCAAATATAATGTCCGCGTGAAGTCTTGGCTATGGCTACGGTTATGCTTTCTCTATCTAATGTGTTGCTTGTCTCTCTGTTTCCAGGTGGAAAGAGCCAAAGAAGTCGATTAGCGGCGCGAGCGTGTCTGGCTGTGACCTGGTGGTCACCTACTTCTTCTGTGGCGAGGAGATCCCCTACCGCAGCATGATGAAGACGCACAGTCTCACTCTGGGACACTTTAAGGAGCAGCTTAGCAAAAAAGGCAATTACAGGTGAATGCCTAGACTAACACACCCACACACACACACACCTGTAATACATCTCTACGGGTAAACACACACACACACACATCTTTCCTGCACAACACACCTTTAATGTACAACTATAGGTGAACACACCCCTTTCAAACACACATTTCATGCACGGCACACGCTCTCTTTCTGAAGAGCAAGTGTGTGTGTGTGTTGTCTATGTACATGTGTGTTTGTGTAGGGACTAAATGTGTGTGAAAAGCTGGAGTTCCCAGCTTTGTATGTGGAGTAGTGGGAAAGAAGAGTAGAACTCTGGCTGGGTGGGGGGGTGGGGTTGATCTACTGTACAGAGAGGAAAGGAAGGGGGGGGGTGATCCACTGTACAGAGAGGAAAGGAAGGGGGGGTGATCCACTGTACAGAGAGGAAAGGAAGGGGGGGGTTGATCCACTGTACAGAGAGGAAAGGAAGGGGGGGTGATCCACTGTACAGAGAGGAAAGGAAGGGGGGGTGATCCACTGTACAGAGAGGAAAGTAAGGGGGGGGGGGGTGATCCACTGTACAGAGAGGAAAGGAAGGGGGGGGTTGATCCACTGTACAGAGAGGAAAGGAAGGGGGGGGGGTGATCCACTGTACAGAGAGGAAAGGAAGGGGGGGTGATCCACTGTACAGAGAGGAAAGGAAGGGGGGGGTGATCCACTGTACAGAGAGGAAAGGAAGGGGGGGGGGTGATCCACTGTACAGAGAGGAAAGGAAGGGGGGGGGGGTGATCCACTGTACAGAGAGGAAAGGAAGGGGGGGGTGATCCACTGTACAGAGAGGAAAGGAAGGGGGGGGTTGATCCACTGTACAGAGAGGAAAGGAAGGGGGGGTGATCCACTGTACAGAGAGGAAAGGAAGGGGGGGTGATCCACTGTACAGAGAGGAAAGGAAGGGGGGGGGGGTGATCCACTGTACAGAGAGGAAAGGAAGGGGGGGTGGGGTGATCCACTGTACAGAGAGGAAAGGAAGGGGGGGTGATCCACTGTACAGAGAGGAAAGGAAGGGGGGGGTGATCCACTGTACAGAGAGGAAAGGAAGGGGGGGGTGATCCACTGTACAGAGAGGAAAGGAAGGGGGGGGGGGGTGATCCACTGTACAGAGAGGAAAGGAAGGGGGGGGTGATCCACTGTACAGAGAGGAAAGGAAGGGGGGGGTTGATCCACTGTACAGAGAGGAAAGGAAGGGGGGGTGATCCACTGTACAGAGAGGAAAGGAAGGGGGGGTGATCCACTGTACAGAGAGGAAAGGAAGGGGGGGGGGGGTGATCCACTGTACAGAGAGGAAAGGAAGGGGGGGTGGGTGATCCACTGTACAGAGAGGAAAGGAAGGGGGGGTGGGGTGATCCACTGTACAGAGAGGAAAGGAAGGGGGGGTGATCCACTGTACAGAGAGGAAAGGAAGGGGGGGTGGGGTGATCCACTGTACAGAGAGGAAAGGAAGGGGGGGGTGGGGTGATCCACTGTACAGAGAGGAAAGGAAGGGGGGGGGTGATCCACTGTACAGAGAGGAAAGGAAGGGGGGGGGGGTGATCCACTGTACAGAGAGGAAAGGAAGGGGGGGTGGGGTGATCCACTGTACAGAGAGGAAAGGAAGGGGGGTGGGGTGATCCACTGTACAGAGAGGAAAGGAAGGGGGGGTGATCCACTGTACAGAGAGGAAAGGAAGGGGGGGTGATCCACTGTACAGAGAGGAAAGGAAGGGGGGGGTGATCCACTGTACAGAGAGGAAAGGAAGGGGGGGGGTGATCCACTGTACAGAGAGGAAAGGAAGGGGGGGGGGGTGATCCACTGTACAGAGAGGAAAGGAAGGGGGGGGGTGATCCACTGTACAGAGAGGAAAGGAAGGGGGGGTGATCCACTGTACAGAGAGGAAAGGAAGGGGGGGGGTGATCCACTGTACAGAGAGGAAAGGAAAGGGGGGGGATTTACTGGAGTGATATTTGGTTCACATCTGCTATTGATTTCCATAGTAAGGCACTCTTAATAAGGATGGCTTTGAAGTCCAGGCCTTTTATTCTGTGCACAGACTCAACACGCCACTGCGAGGCCCCCAAATTCCTCCGCCTCCCAAGGATTACATCAGGCAGAATCACGGGCACCTTTTTTTCCTTCTTAGATTCAGTTGTGTGTTGATTTAAGATTTTGAAGAAGGGTTTGCACGAGTTGTCGAAATGAGGTTGTAGGTTGTAGCACACCAAAGAGACCAACTATTCCCGAGACATCAGTATCTCGATTCTAAAATTTTTTTTTAAAACATCCACATCTGCCTGTCAGTCCGAGCTGAACCCATCCAAACAACTCATCACACCCCTCACTATACCGTAACTCTTCCGCGGGAAAGAAAGGGCGATTTTGAAGCCGATGGCTCTAACGGCTCAGAATGTGTGGAGTTGGTTCATTTCAACATGGCAGGAGAGCAGTACTCGGCCACGCTGCCAGACCATATCGGTGCCAGATGTTGCACAGAGAGAAATCCTTTGCCACATATAACACGATCCAATGGAAATACTCCTTTTCTCTCCCTCCCTATTCTCCATCTTCACTTCTCTCGCTCTCTCTTTCTCCCCCTTTCTCTCTCCCCCCCCAGTTCTCTCGCCCGCTCTTTGAAAAGAAGCGCCAAATGCCTTTTGAACTGTTTGTTGGTGAAGATGGAGCCCATTCCTTTAAAGAGTAGGGGTTGTGATTTAAATGGCAGGAGACACAATCATCTATTTCGATTTGATATTTGATAAAACGCTGCGAAGACGCACTTCACTAAGGCCTCTCTGCCTCGCTCGTTTCCGTATCTGTAGTTCCAGCGTCCAGGCTTTCAGAAAGGTCGTGGGGCCCTTTCTTTCACTACAGCCTTCAACCACGTTTAAAATGCATCATGCCTACAAAACAAAAATACAGCGACACCCAATCACCCAGACCCTAGCAGCTGTACGACGCTTCCTCAACCCTCCCTCGCCATTAACCCGCCGTTTGCCAACCCTCTCTTTAAGTACCACTAATAACACGAAAAAGTGGAGGGGGGGGGGGGGGGGGGCGTGTTATTTTTTTTCACGCGCTACACGTGTTTGTATGACTTGTAGGTCGGCCGTCGCTCATAAAGACAAAGGGGGGGGGGGGGGATTCCAGGGCACAGGCATACATGGGTAAAGTGAGGCATTTTCCATTACAAAGCTTATCATTAAATCTCCCCCGCTGGTCATCACTGCCTGTAAGCTAGGGGAGAAGAAATCATTAGGAAAACTAGTCAGTAGACTTCATAGACCTGAGCCGAATCAACCCTGGGACTTTGGGGGGAGGTGACTCCTTGACCTCCCAGGAGACTGTCTGGATTGGTGTCCTCCTCCTCCTCGTCGTGGGGTGTCGGCCTTCGGGCCCGGCCTGCGTCCAATTTATCACACCCACGGAGGGGGTCTGGGAGACCTGCTCCCCTCTTCTCCTCTCGCTCCTCTCTTTCCATCTCCCTCTTTACTCTGCTGGTGATCGGAAAGCTGCCCAGAGTTTCTGTGTGTGTGTGCGTGTGTTTTATTGCCTCTCTGTCTTTCTCTCTGTGTGTCTCCATAGTTGTCTCTAGCAGTGTGTTAGTAGGTGTGTGTGGGGCGTGCAGTGACAGGCAGACTCTCAGGCACCTGAAATGTCAGCCCCAGTGAAAGGAAGGCCCTTCATTTGACAGTAGGGCACAATTAAAAGGCCAGGCTAGACAAGGGGAGCTCAGTGCTAGGGGGGGGGTGGGGGGGGGGGGGGGCTTAAGACAGGAGAGGAGGGGGGGGGGGGGCTTAAGACAGGTCCTAATTAGCCCTTCAACTTTAATGAGACCTTCCGAGACAGATAGGCATCTGTACAATGGCCGGCAGTCAAGCTCCTTTAGCTCCCTCTCTCTCTTTGGTCTCCGCTGCTGCTGCTAATTCTTTGAAATAATCACTGTAGAGCTCAACCCAACCTGGCAACCCAAACTAGTTGGAGTGGTTGGGGTTGCCAGGTTGGGTTGAGTTCTGTTTGTTGGTGGTGGTGCGTAATGTAGTCAATCTTTTGTTCTTTGAAGTGAGAGGGATGGCGCTGAACTGTGTGACCTAAGGCAGTTTGGTTATGGGGTTGAGTCATCGTGTGTGTGGAGTTGGATGTGTAGGTGTCGAGAAACTGTTCTTATGGTACAAATACTATTTTTAGCACTCGCTCGTCCATAGTGTCAAGTTAAAGAGGAAGACACCATGCTAGTTGTTTTTTTACTCTTGAAACACATGTTCTGACCATGCCCCTCTCTCTCTCTTGTTTCTCTCCAGGTACTACTTCAAGAAGGCCAGCGATGAGTTTGAGTGCGGGGCCGTGTTCGAGGAGGTATGGGAGGACGGCGCCCTTCTGCCCATGTACGAGGGCAAGGTCCTGGGTAAGGTGGAGAGGATGGACTGATGCCACCCTTACCCAACCCTACCTTACCCATCAACCAAATCCCCAACCTCCAGGGCACAGACTGTCGCGAGGAACTGGAGTGATGGACTTGATATGGGGGGGAAACGCTCCAGACTTTCTTTCCTACTATTAAGCTAAATAAGAGTTAATATATCCAGCACAAGAGGAATGTGATTGAAGGAACACGAGCCAATGAAGTATGCCGAACCCAGAAGAGGTCCCCCCCCCCCCCCCCCCCCTGACTGTCTTAACCAATCAGCCTTAGAAACACAAGGGAACGACACTACAGACAGAGAGAGACGGCGACTGGAGGCCTCTAGGCTCCCTGAATTTAACCACTGAAGATGCAGATGACTGTTTGTCCAATACGAGAGACCAACGTTGCGATTAAATAGTGGTAACGTTGTGAGAACGTTGCGTCGCTCCCTGGTCGCCTGCAATGGACTGGCGACAGCGCCAGAAGCCCCGCAAATGCCACCACCTGCTCTTATAACGTTGTGCGAATGTTGTGCAAACGTTGTTACAACATGAAACGTCTATACGTGTGCGTATACATACATGAAAATATGTGTGTATATACATGTATTACATTATATTGATGCGTTCTTGTCATGATTTGAAAGTTTGTGTATTTATTGAAAAAAAGATCCTCTCCCTCCCTCACCTTCAACTTGTCTACCCAACCCAACCAACCCAACCCAACCAACCCAACCCAACCCTGTCCCCTCATGTCCAGTTGATGGACAAGCTGCTTCGAGTATTGGGAGAATACTGTGGTGATTTTTTTTAAATGTACCTTGTAATGTCACAAAGGTCATGACACTAGTCTAGTGCTCCCCCCCCCTTTACCCCTGTCCAACCTCACTGTACCAGGGGTCTGCTGAGACTGAACCTTCCACTGTCGTAGTCAACCAACCAACCAACCAACCCAGTCTTAATATATGCTGCTGCTGATATGTGTTCTCTTCCATTTGTGAGCCTGAGTAAGAGTAGTTGGTTGTCTCTCACTCCAGCACCGAGCTCTTATCCTTTTTTTTTTAGGTTGTTGTGCCTTTGTTTGTGGACCAGGCACCCCACAGGGAAAGACGCGAAAGAGAGATGAGAAAGAGACACGAATTTGGATGAGATGAACAGAGAGGACCTGGAGAAAAGAAGTGTTTACAGTGAGCACACCAAAATAACCTTGTCGCGCTTCAATTGAAATGAACCACCTCTCCAGGAAGCAGTGGCTTAATATCGGCACGTTTCAAAACTGCTTCCGTTCCATATTTATTAGCAATGGAGAAAAGGAAAGAGAAGAAGAAGAAAAAACGTTTTAAGAAATGTTGCTCCAATAGCTTTTGAATGTTGTGAAAAGAACATCTTCAAAGACGGAGTTCCTTGTATACATTTGTAATTATGCATTTTTTTTGAAGTATGGATAAAAGGACACAAACACTATTGCTAGTGTTTTTATGAGTACAGCACCTGTGCCTACATGGATGCCATACCATGTACTACCCTGATTCAGGGTGTTAATCATTATTCCCTTGGTTTTCAGAAGGGGTTTTTATGTTGAAAATATTATTTTTTTAATGCATTTAATAGTATCCTGTAATCATGTCATTTGTTTTTACGCCACGGCTTTTGTGTTGTTTTGTTCTATCTAAACTGTAAATTATACATTATATACAGAGTTTCATTTAAAGATTTACATGGACCTATAATTATTGTAATTATTAAGAGATTGTAGCCTTTATTAAAAGTTGTACTATTTTTCAAATGAAAATGGCCGCTTTTGTTTGTCTGCTCATTACTGTTGCTCAGTTGCAAACGAGAACGGGGGATGCTTGATTTCCGTGATAATGCATATGACATTAACGACAAAACTCTCCTCTTTTGGAGAAACATTCAAGACACATGATGACATTTCGACCTATTTCTTCAGATCACTCCGATTTGAGCTCTTCATTCAAGTTAGGATTCCATACTTCTGTACAGAATTGGAATCTGTCTGATCCAAAGAGTTTGTACAAGACAACTGCAGAATGATGGGGCTCAATACTGACGGAAGTGGGCATTGCGTACTCATGGCCCATGGGGTAGACACATGTAACTGTGTGTCCCAAATGGAGCCCAATTCCTTATATAGTGCACTACTTTTGACCAGAGTCCATAGATTTTACATAGGGAATAGGGTGCCATTTGGGATTCAACAGTAGCCTGGCATTCAAACCGATTTTTCTACGCTTCAGTGAAATGTTCAGTTTGGACGCCAGGCTAAGACAGATGTCTGGGTAGAAATAAACTGCCTGAGTCCTAAATGGTATCCTATTCCCTATATAGTGCACTACTTTTGACCTGAGCGCTGGTCCAAGGTAGTGCACTATATGGAGAAAAGGGTGTCATTTTGGACGGATCCCGTGTTCAATCCCTAAGTCCCCTCTAGTTACAAGGCAACCGTTGCCTGTTGTGAGATCCCCATGGGCTCTTCTTTATTTTCTAATTCTCTCCATTAGAGGAGAGGAATGGCAGATCACCATGGCAGCTGGCACCTCACAGGGAGAAACCCCTAGGAGAACCCTACCCACTGGGCACAGACTTCAGTTCAACATATCGTTTTGATTTACGTTTGGTTGAGTTGTCAACTAATGTGAATTTAATGTGAAATTCAATATTTTTTTCAATTAAAAGTTGGGTGGAAAAAAAAGATGAAATGCCCTTTGACCTTTTTGCAAATCCAATTTGTTTTCCACGTTGATTCATCACATAGATTTATTGGGTTAAAATTAAGTGGAAAAAAATATAATTCAACCAGTTTTTTGCCCAATAGGTAGCTATCCCTTTTCTACTGTGGTCTTTAATCCCTCTTCGCAGACTTGGGTCATGTTCAATAGGGCGCAACCTCTTGCAACGATAAACACAAAGCTGTGCTCTCATTGGACAAGATCCGGTCGTACCTCCCCGTTGGGGAAAAAAAATGTCCTGCTTATTGAACAGGACCCAGGTACACTCTGCAGTCTCCACTGTGGCCTAATGGGAGACATTAGTGATCAAAATGGGGCCATTGGGCTAATTGGTAGCCTAGAGAGCAGAACTGGGAGAACTGCTTTTCCTCCTGCAGTCAACACAAACATTTAATGAAGTACCCCAGATCCCAACGAGACGGCTCAGCCATATTTGCGTCAATTATCTGTCTTTTATTTGCAGGAAATGATTAAATACCCTACAGAATTAATTCAGTCACTGCAGTCCTGCTACATTAGCGAATCAGAAAGTCGTTGTCCAAGCCAAGGCGCACTGACTCAATTGAGCTGAATTTGAAATAGCTTAAAATAGCCTTAATGACATGAAAATAGATTTTTCATTGCCTCAAGCAAATGTGCCTGGTGACACACATTACTGACAAAGTGAGGATTATATTCTATTATTTTCAACAGATCTAGACACACAGGCACAGGTTGCATTAAATGGCACCTTATTCCCTATATAGTGCACGACTTCTGACCAGAACTCTATGGGTCCTGGTACAAAAGTAGTGCACTAAAGGAAATAGGGTGCCATTTGGGATGCAAGCAGGCTCTACAGGAAAAACTGTCTATGGATCTGTTGAACTGCAAGTTTAAAGGGGGCAGATGGAACCTTTCACCCCTCACCCCTGTGCCCTTTCCTCCACCCTAACCCCCCCCCCCCCCCTGCTCCTAGCTCTATATTTATAGCCTCTCTGGGCTCTCGCTTTGAAAAGAAACCTAAATTGCTGGCATTTTTTCCCCAGAAAGGTGTTGATAGACAATGACTGTTGCATTCCCCTCTCCCCACAACAGGCCCCAGACCTTACCCCATCTCCCATCTCATCTCTCTGGTGAAGTTTAGAGTCCTTGGACAACTCCATACAGGTGCTTTTGTAGTAGAACGGTTTTCATTTATTAAGAATGACGGAGAACTTCCATTGACTTTCATGTTGACCCTCTTTGCAAAGTTTCCTCGCAGTTTGTGTTCTTTCACCTTCAAATGAAATGAATGAGACGGGTTTTTACATTGATTCCGTTGGCAGGGTTCACTTTCCTCTCTCTCTCTCTCTCTCTCTCTCTCTCTCTCTCTCTGCTTCTCTCTCTCTGCTTCTCTCTCTCTCTCTCTGCTTCTCTCTCTCTCTCTGCTTCTCTCTCTGCTTCTCTCTCTCTCTGCTTCTCTCTCTGCTTCTCTCTCTCTCTGCTTCTCTCTCTCTGCTTCTCTCTCTCTCTCTGCTTCTCTCTCTCTGCTTCTCTCTCTCTCTGCTTCTCTCTCTCTCTCTCTCTCTCTGCTTCCTCTCTCTTCTATGCTTCTCTCTCTCTGCTTCCACTCTCTCTCTGCTCTCTCTCTCTGCTTCTCTCTCATCTCTCTGCTTCTCTCTCTCTGCTTCTCCCTCTCTGCTTTCTCTCTCTCTCTCCTCGCTCTCTCTGCTTCTCTCTCTCTCTCTGCGTTCTCTCTCTGCTTCTCTCTCTTCTCTGTTCTCTCTCCTCTCTCTCTGCTTCCTCTCTCTCTCTCTCTGACTTATTCTCTCTCTCTCTCTCCTCTCTCTCTCTCTCTCTGTCTCCTCTGTCTCTCTCTCTCTGCTTCTCTCCTCCTCTCTCCTCTCCTGCTTCTCTCTGCCTTCTCTCTCTCGCTCTCTCTTCTCTCTCTCTCTCTCTTCTCTGCTTTCTGCTCTCTCTCTCTCTCTCTCTCTGCTTCTCTCTCTCTCTCTCTCTCTCTCTGCTTCTCTCTCTCTCTCTCTCTCTCTCTCTCTCTCTCTCTCTGCTCTCTTCTCTCTCTCTCTCTCTCTCTCTCTCTCTCTCTCTCTCTCTCTCTCTCTCTCTCTCTCTCTCTCTCTCTAAACAGTGTGCTAACTGTGCCATTCATTTCTCCTTGTGTTGTGGTAATTGGCATTTAGCATGGTTGAGGCTATTGTAAACATGCCTCTGTGAGACTGTTAAAAGAGGCACCACTCGCTCCACGGGCTACGCTAGCTCGCGAGGCAGATGAGGGGGTACTATTGTACTGGTGAGCCTTTGGGCTTTTAATCGCCTTCTCATACCGCAACCTACTCCGTTTACATATTTAATTGCCAGGTAAAATCATTTGTCAGCAATCCGTTTAATATTTTGATTGTACAGTAACCATAAAGAGTGAAAGAAGAGAGAGAGAGAGAGTGGGAGCAGCAGGCAGCAAGAGGAGAGAGAGAAGGGTCTGCCGCCAGAATAGACATCAAAGGCCTGCCTTGATGTTGATGTTGAATAGGCATTAATGGTTTCTGAAGGCAAGAGATTGCATGGAAAAAATGAAACCTCCTCCTCTGACAATCCCGCCAGCAATCTGAGAAAATGCATAAACATTGGAACGCTGTGCCAGAGAGAGAAAGGAGGAGAAAGAATGAAAGGAAGGAAGAGAAAATAAATGGGTTGGGAAGTGGAACGTACATTCTCATTTACAGCAGCGACCTGGGGAAGAGTTACAGAGGAAAAATGAAATGAGCCAATCGGAAGCTGGCGGTCATGGCTGCATGAGAGGACAGGTTGGTCATTTAACCAGGACAACGGGGTTAACACCTCCAGTCTTGCAATACGCCCACCGGGATCTTTAATAGCCACAGAGTCAGGACCTCTCGTACTCTCATCCAAAAGACGGCACCCTTTGCAGGGCAGTGTCCCCAATCACTGCCCTAGGGCATTGGGGTTCTCCATTGACCAATCACAGCAGCGTCTGGTCTCCTATACTAACCAAGCCCAAACCTGCTTAGCTTCAAACGGAAGCCATCATAGAGATGCAGAGTTGTATAGCTACCGACAGAATAGACAATGTTTATTTACAACAATGTTTGTTTACAACAATGTTTATTTACAACAATGTTTATTTCAGGAAAATATTAACGCTATGGGCTGCGAGACCTATTTCAAAATGTATATGCATTTCCCATGCCATTTTTAGAGTCAAGATCATATCACATTGTTGTGAACAATAGCAACCGCCCGTGGTTATTTTAGGACTTCTTCTCTGTGTGGGAATTTGTTGTCTCCATTTTTATAGGTAACATTTCCTGTATAAAAATACCAAGGGCCTCAAAGAGCGCTGGGATGACATCATATCAAGAAAATGTGTTGCCCATCAGACTTCATTAGGTCAAAGTGTGTGTGTGCTTTGTGTTTACATGTGCATATGTGTGTGTGTTATAGTCCAAACTAGGTCCTATTGTGCTCATGGTCTTGCAAGGGGCAGAGCTGGTAGACGGCTTTAGAAAGCTGTGTCTTCACCTGCCGTAGTGCCCTTGGTCTCAACCTAAACGCAGTCTCATTTCATTGTATTTGTGGTGGGACTAAGCTTTTGCGTGTGAACGGTCCAGGCTGGTGGTTATAACAGGAGCTTACGTGTGAAACTCAACCAAAACCCCCTTTATCCTCCACCGGCGAGCACAGAGATGTTCTCTCGCTCTCTCTGGTTCTCCCTCTCTCTGGTTCTCTCTCTCTTCCTCTCTCTCTCTCTCTGGTTCTCTCTTTCTTCCTCTCTCTCTCTCTCTCTCTCTCTCTCTCTCTCTCTCTCTCTCTCTCTGGTTCTCTCTCCTCTCTCTCTCTCTCTCTCTCTGGTTCTCTCTCTCTCTGGTTCTCTCTCTCTCTCTGGTTCTCTCTCTCTCTCTCTCTCTCTCTGGTTCTCTCTTTCTTCCTCTCTCTCTCTCTCTCTAGTTCTCTCTCTCTCTGGTTCTCTCTCTCTCACTCTCTCTGGTTCTCTCTCTCCTCTCTCTCTCTCTCTCTCTCTCTCTCTCTCTCTCTCTATATATATATATATATCCTGTCCTTTCTTTCTCTCGCACGCTTATTTTTTCTTCTGTTTCCTTCCTTACCTCTCTTTCTCTCCCTCTCCCATTCCTCTCTCTCTCAACATCGTTCTCTTTATCTCTCACTTGTCTATTCTCTCTCTTTCTCTCCTTCTCGTTCACTCCCCCACTCTCTTTTTGTCTCTCTCATGATATGGATATGCCACCACGAAGGGGGATTGTGGTGGGCGGGGTCTAGGTTCAACATGATCTTGTCTGTGGTGTGTTCTATTGAGTGTACTTAACAGCACTCCTCTTCCTAAACTTTAGGAAGTGAAGTAAGCAGACCTTCTGTAAGAGGCTCGCCCAGTATTTGAGACACAGTAAACATATCCATATGAGACAGGATATACAGAACAGGGTGGATCTGCCCAGTCCTAGATCTACATAGACCAAAATAGAGAGCGATAAAATAATACTTTCGGGCTTTGTCGATTAAAGAGTTGTGTGAGTGCCATGAAGGCGAGCAGAAAGATAGGCCCCATTCGGATCGCTAAACAAGTCCCCCGTGGAGAATTGATAGCATTTAGAGTAACGCTGATCACCGGTTTATGGTTAGGTGGTCTCTCCAAACCACACAATGTGACATTGCATTTCAACGTACTCGAACCGCAATATCTTTAAAAAGATAAAGTATTATCACGCTCCTCTGATTCTAGTGAACCCTTTAGGAGGTTCGTCTTCCCTCTGTTTGCTCTCTTTATTTTGGGGCGCATCAATCTTCTCCCTCCTTCTCTCTCTCCCTCTTATTTTTACCCCTGTCAGTTCTGAAATGAGCCTTAGGCCCAAAACCACTGTCAACAAGGGGGAGCAATTTGGCTGGCAGAGTTAGTATTCACAGAGGGGTGAACCACAGCCGTATTTAGCAACACGCTAGCTCCGTTCAGCTAAACACTACCGGTCGGTGTGTGTCTCTCAGATCTGGGGAGGCAGGCGGAGAAGGGACAGGACTCGGCGGTCACCGCAGACTGCCGCTTAGGACTCCATTGTTTGGAAGACCGGAGTGCCAAACTTCAGAATGTCCCAAATGATCTGATAACCAAAGCTTTATGGCCCGCAACGAACCCCCAGCATTCCAGACCGAGCCATCGGAATGCGCTTGTCACCAGAACGACTTCGCCTGTGGCCTCAAATTGATTGGTGTGTGTATTTTAAAACCTACCACCCGTCCGTCTTTTCTCAGACAATCCCAGATATCGAGAACGACGTTGCCGAGAATAAGACGATCAAACCGCTGTGGTTTTCCCCTTAAATACGATGTTCTGAGCTTTGCCGGCGTTGTCCATACATTGGTATGTTAATGTGTAAAGATATCGCAACCTGGTGTCATGTAAACACCTTGGCCCTACATCACATTGTGGTCAGGCTGGTACGCCATGGGGATTTGGAGTCAAAGCCATAGCCTTAGAAAGCAAACATACAGTGCTTTGTCATGAAGTTACATAAAACCAATAGAGACAGATGAGACCAATAAAAACAAGTCTAATCTGGATCAGAACCGAAACCAGCATGTACTGTGGTCCAGTTGTGAACCCCTGGCCTAGATCAATAGTAGATGAAATAACAAACCTTGATTGAGTAATACGAGGAACCACACTTTTACTGATTGATGAACAAAGCACCTAGAAACACAATCTACACGTCCACACCTCAATACTACTAGTAACATGGGAAATGTGGATCTCTTTGAAGGCCCGTGACCTTACGTTGACATCATACCATAGCAGAGTGATCGGGCGTGGCTGCAGAGGAGAAGAACACGGTGAACACCCCGGGTTCCTTTTGGGAAACAACCAGGGACTTTCTATGGTACGTATGAGCCTTAATCTATGGAGACTCTGAGTAGTGCTGCAGTACTGCGGCTCGCACATACGTACCTCTGGGCCCACAGTCCATTCCCCAGACGGCTGTGGGAGCTGTGGTGAGGCCACTCTGGGTTTGGAGGCCTCCCAGGCACCACAGGGATAAAACAAACCCCTGTCATGTGAGCTGCTCATGTGACCCGCCGGCGCTTGGGGGAACTTGCCCTGCAGCTAAGGCAGTATGGCCTTCTTCAGCCAATCGTGTGGGTTAATCCTGCGGTATAGGAGGATGCATGTTCATCGGTCAGAGACAGAAAAGGGTACAAAACCAGACAATGACAGCGTATTCTTCTTTAGGTCATTTTTTCAGGACTTCAAGTTCAAGTAGTAGTTTTCGTTGGATGTGCTTTATCTTCAAGATATAATTTCTGCACATACAGCAGCAGAGCAAACCAACCGTCAGTTAAACACGAAAGGACGCGAACTCCGAGTGATTTTTATTGATTCTCGCCATCTAGAAACGCTTTGAGTCAAACGAGGCCTGGTGTTTACACACGGCTAAATTGATCCTCTCAAACCACCTGGGTTGTGTACGTGGGAGTCCTCTGCATCTGACTGGTTCTCATCATAGGCACTCTTCTCTCTGCCCGAAAGACTACAGGCTCTGCTGCCATTGTTTACACAACCCAGCTGCAAGCCATTTCAGCTAACACCCAAGAAGAACTACCTCCAAAGCACTAACGATCTGGCTAATGAAGAAGTGATCCAGCTTCTAAAAAGTCCAGAGCCTTTTTCAACGATGGGAAAGCTAGGGGACTTAATAGGGGGCAGACAGTGAACAGATGGATCCACCACACTGTGATTTGGCAGGTAGGAAGGGTGGTAAAAGGAGGGTCCCGAAAGACACTGGGGAGGGGGGGTTACAGACAAGAAAAGGGGGCCTCTGAGAAAATCTATCCATCTCCATGCTATGGGGAGACTGACCACAGAAGAACAGTAGAACACAGTTGTTCTGAAAGGAGGACTGAAGCAGCATTGTCTTCCCTGTTTGTGTTTGTTCGTCCCACACAGCACTCCCTGCCGTGTGCCCCCCCCTGGCGCGACATAGCCGGGCATTGTGAGGAGACTGCATTGGAGTCTCAGAGCCCACAGCTCCTTGTCCTTTACCCTGCTGCCTCTCTGTCGCCAGTCCTTCTTCGCACACATGCAATTAAGTCTGTTTCCCAACGCTGTCATTTCCCCACGTTCTTTGTTCTCTCATTTCCGTTGTTTTCCTTTATCCGAGCCCTATTTTTTCTTATTTTTTATGGTCTTTCTTTTGCGGGTTTGTTGCTTGGGCGAAGGGTCGAGGCTGGAGGTGGGCGCGTGGGGGGTGGGGGGGTGGAGTGGGGGGGACGAAAAAGTACAATTTGCAGGCTTTATGACTTACCACATGTGTTTCTGTGTCCTTGTATTTACATGTTTCTCATGGAAAAAAAGGCGGATGGTGGAGAATGAGGGGAGGAGGTAGTGGATAAAGGGTGGGTGGGGGTGGGGTGGAGAAGAAAGACAGGCATATGGTTCTTGTTTGGTGGGTTAGGGCAGAGCTGGTCTGCTTGTTCTCTGCGATGAGCAGGGGATTACATTCTCATAATTATCTTCGAATATGGCTTCTCCCGTTCAGAGATGAGACTTTTTCCTTTAAATAAGGGATGTAAATACATCAACAGAAGCGTTGTTTTTGGAGTTGTGAGAAGTCTCAGAAAAGTCTGAATTTGGATCTTTAGGTCAAAGGAGGCAGCAGATTCTTCCGTTATTTGAATGAAACGTTTTGGTAGCTTAAGAGGTTAATTTTTTGGCTTGTGAATCATGAGAATTCTCAAACTCAGAGGTGGGCAGTCTCCTGCTGTAACAGATTCACCCTGGATGCCCTGGGGCACCTAAACACTTGGCACTGAGTTGGCTATTATAAAGTGTTCATGAGAACCAGCACCAGGTATTATGCTCCCCTGTGCCCCCACATTTCTGAGATGGGCCGGTCCAGAGCCATAGAGTTCTGGGCCCACCCAAAAGGCCTGTAGGGGTGAACATTTAATTCCCTTTCGTGCACATCTGGCTTGTAATTCTCTCTGAAAGCTCATACCTTCATGTGGAAAAAGTGGGGGAAGCAATCGTGTTTAAGAATCTCTATGTTGTGTCACACTACAGGAAGTAAGGGTCATATCAATTAAGTAGATGACTTTGATAGATGGCTCAAACATACACAATACAGACAAATGAAGAGCATGAAAACATTTCTAAATGAATTCACAACTGCATATATCAATATGTATGTAAAAACAAAAGTGATAATGATGGATAGAAAGATAGATTGCCCGAAAGAGAAGTGCACCCACTTGTTAGTTTAGCGTTGTTAAATGGCATTGGAGGCCTTCCCGGTTTCCTGAAGAGAGGGGAGTCCCTGGGGCTCCTGAAATGGGACACTGGAAAACCAAACAGATCATTAATTTATACTGTAAGTTGCTTTGGTGGTTGTTTGTGTCTCCAATGTCACACTCCCATTTCAAATGTCAAGAGAACTAGGCTACATTTGGTTTGTGTCAAAATCCCCACTCGAAGTGGAAAAAGAAGTCACCGGAACCTCTTCTAAAAGAGGGCTGTTACTGATGGAAAAGTTTTGAAGGTGGCGATGATGAACTCTTTGAGTCACTTCCTGAATTTCCAGAAAGTGGACCAACTTGAGAATAGAGGAGTGCGGGTTTTAGCTGGCAAGATGAGATCTCTTTGTCAGGTCTCGATGTGGGGGCGTTTCTTGGAAAAAGAGTAAGAACAGGTACAGTGAGGAGGTGTAAAAAATAGGGGAGGGGGAGCTCATTTGAGACGAGGAGGGACACGAGCCAAAAAAGTGAAGGGGAAAGATAATCAGTGTGGCTTTCTGCTGGGGTGGAGGCTGATGTAAACAAACCCAGAGCTTATGCAAGCTTTTGATCTCGTGAACCGTGAAATCTTCCCAGCAAAAACAGGAAAATTAGGCCTCGCTGAGGGGAGGAGGGGCACCCGGGCAAAGGCTCATGGGGGAAAAAAGATATTTAGCCTGACATGGAGAGTTTCCTTAAGCTATTAATTGAGCTTTTTTTCCCAACATAATTTTCTGCTACTTAGTGTTTTACCCTGTTTTTCCTCAAGTGTTTAAGCCCAAGGTATTCCAACTGGGTTGGTTTTTAGATTAGAATTTATTATTCCCTGATGCAAAAGTGGCGGACTTGTAATCGAGCCCCTTTGTAGTTTAATTGTCTTTATTCAATGTCAAGTCCTTACTGCTAAAATACCATTGGGCTAGGGCATATTGAGAATAACGAGCCAGATGCCAATAACTAGAAGATTAGTTCATTTTCACTATAGAAACGGCTTATGATAATGATAGTTGGGGGAATCTGTTTGTTCTCTGGCGCTGTTCTTTTCATGTGAGAACCCCATTGAGCAAGCTGATTTTCATCAGAGGGCCACATACCCACTCCCAATTTTGTTGACATTCCAAGGGGGGCTTGAGGGGATGGGGGTGATAAGAGGAATGGGGGGGGGGCAGCGAGAGGGAGAGAAGAGAAGAAATCGACTGCTTTGCCCGTGAGCTGCACTTTTAATTCCCCCCCCCCCTCGCGCGGTTCCCTGGTAGGATGTGAGTTCGGTACAGAGGTGAGGTAGCTTCCCTCCTACCCCCCTGCAATGCTCGTGCCCGAGAGCTATCCATTTGAACTTCAATGGGAGGCTGACTTCTTGTGAGGACTTGAAACGGACGTCTTTGGGAGGCTGATAGAAGTGCCCGGGCATGCCTTCTTTACCTGATGTGATGTGAAGCTTACTTTTGTTTGATGATTTGATACATAGATACAAACTGGTAGACCAGGCTAAAAAAAAAATGTGTGAAAGGGAGGGAGGGAAGAGATGGATGAGAAAAAGAAGGAGGGAGAAGAAGGGAAAGTGGACAGAAAGATTGACACTTGCGTCACCACACCTGCTATTGAGTTGTGACCACGATGGAAGGATGTTTCTCCACATATCCCTCAGATCAGTGGTTTCCAAACTTTTTATAGTCCCGTACCCCTTCAAACATTCAACCTCCAGCTCCGTACCCCCTCTAGCTCCAGGGTCAGCGCACTCTCAAATGTTGTTTTTTGCCATCATTGTAAGCCTGCCACACACACACTATACAATACATTTATTAAACATAAGAATGAGTGTGAGTTTCTGTCACAACCCAGCTTGTGGGAAGTGACAAAGAGCTCTTATAGGACCAGGGCACAAATAATAATATAATAATATTCAATAATTGTGAATAACTCACCACAGGTTAATGAGAAGGATGTGCTTGGAAGGATGCACATAACTCTGAAATGTTGGGTTGTATTGGAGAGAGTCACAGTCTTAAAATCCTTTTCCACACACAGTCTGTGCCTGTATTTAGTTTTCATGCTAGTGAAGGCCGAGAATCCACTCTCACATAGGTACGTGGTTGTGTCGGGCATCAGTGTCTTAAACAGTGCGATTTGTCAAGGAAAGAATCTCTGAGTGCCGCCCTATCCAGAAATCTGGCAGTGGCTTCTGATTAAATTCAATTTTCACAGAACCGCTTGTTGCAATTTCGATGAGGCTCCCTTGTTCAGATATCGGTAAGTGGACTGGAGGCAGGGCATGAAAAGGATAACGAATCCAGTTGTTTGTGTTGTATGTTTTGGGAAAGTACCTGCCCACGTAGCTCACTCAGGTGCTTCGCTATATCGCATTTGACATTGTCCGTAAGCTTGAGTTAATTTGCACCCAAAAAATCATACAATGATGGAAAGATTTGTATGTTGTCCTTGTTAATGCAGACAGAAAAGAGCTCTAACTTCTTAATCATAGCCTCAATTTTGTCCCGCACGTTGAGTATAGTTGCAGAGAGTTCCTGTAATCCTAGATTCAGATCATTCAGGCTAGAAAAAACATCACCCAGATAGGCCAGTCGTGTGAGAAACTTGTCATCATGCAAGCGGTCAGACAAGTGAAAATGTTGGTCAGTAAAGAAAACTTTAAGCTTGTCTCTCAATTTAAAAAACGTGTCAATACTTTGCCCCTTGATAACTAGCGCACTTCTGTATGTTGTAAAAACGTTACATGCCCATATCATTGCATAATGCAGAAAATACACAAGAGTTCAGGGGCCTTGCTTTAACAAAGTTAACCATTTTCACTGTAGTGTTCAAAATGTCTTTCAAGCTGTCAGGCATTCCCTTGGCAGCAAGAGCCTCTCGGTGGATGCTGCAGTGTACCCAATTGGCGTCGGGAGCAACTGCTTGCACGAGTGTTACCACTCCACTATGTCTCCCTGTTATGGCTTTTGTGCCATCAGTACAGATACCAACACATCTTGACCACCAAAGGCCATATGATGTCACAAAGCTGTCCAGTACTTTAAAAATATCCTCTCATGTTGTCCTGGTTTCCAGTGGTTTGCAGAAGAGGATGTCTTCCTTAATTGACCCCCCATAAACGTAACAGACAAACACCAGGAGCTGTGCAAGCCACATCTGTTGACCCATCCAGCTGTAACGCATATAATTCACTGGCTTGAATGCGAAGCAGTAATCGCTTCAAAACATCTCCTGCCATGTCACAGATGCGTCGTGAAACCGTGTTGTTTGATGAAGACATTGTCTGTATAGTTTTTTGGGGTCCTTTTCCCCTAGCATTGTCCCAGCCATATCCGCGGCAGCAGGAAGAATGAAGTCCTCCACGATAGTATGGAGCTTGCCTGTCCTAGCCACTCGGTAGCTCACCATATAAGATGCTTCTAGCCCTTTCTTATTAATGGTATCTGTTGCTTTTATACATATCTTACTACTCGTCTTTATTCTCACTCAAAAGATCTCCTGTGGAAAATGGTCATGTTTCGTTTCTAAATGTCTGCACAAGAGTGAAGGTTTCCTGCGAGAGAGTAACGCTTAATGTGATTGGATGTTAATTATTTGACTAGACTACCTGTATTTGACATTGTGTTGTTATTTCGCTGAACACTAGATGGTTTCATTTTATTTTTGTCAGTGAAACAAGGCTACTTAGGCGAGAAAAAAACCTCACTCAAATGTATAGCCTCGTATGTACTGTTTGAATGTACTGTTTGAAAATGTAAAAAATGTACAATTAAAATAAATAAATACTAATAATATATTTAAAAAAAATGTGAATCACATTTTTATTTGGTGTACCCCCGACGGCATTGCGCATACCTGTACCCCAATTTGGGAATACCTGCCTCAGATCCTGCTGAGAGGTTGAACGAAGGAAGTGGGGTAAAATGTATGTAATAAACCTCAGACATGGTTTTGTAACAGGTTTGAACCGCTGAGATAGTTGTTCTTGTCAGTCCCAGGTGTGGTTTGTTGTAATTAAGGGTGTGGCCCAAGGTATAAATGCTTGTCTGTTTCTTTTGTGGTTAGAGCGTTGGGCCAGTAACTGAAAGGTTGCTAGATTGAATCGCCGAGCTGAAAAGGTAAATAAATAAATAAAAAATAAATAAAAAATATGTCGAGTGGTTAGAGCGTTGGACCAGTAACTGAAAGGTTGCTAGATTGAATCCCAGAGCTGACAAGGTAAAAATCTGTCATTCTGCCCCTGAACAAGGCAGTTTAACCCACTGTTCCTAGGCGTCATTGTAAATAAGAATTTGTTCTAAACTGACTTGCCTAATTAAATAAAAATGAATTCAGGGGATCCTCTTACTGTGCTGGTCACCTTGCCTTGGGATGACGGGAGTGGTGATGTTTTTTTAAACAAAGTTATATAAGAGTATGAGAAATAGGAATTATTGTACATGTACTGTAGTGTTTTTAGGCGTTGGCGCTCATATTCCACCTAGACCTGCTCTCTTTCTCTCTGGGCACTCCCTCCCTTGAGGGTTGCAAAACATTATTATTGTCTGTTTTGAGTATACAAACCCTGTTGACCTAGTTTGTTTGAGAAATCTGATGTTGCTATCTGTTGCAGTCTCTTGTAGGACAGTTTTATGGAGCTCCTGGAGCTGATGTATGTCAATGATGTAGGCCTATGGAGATTGTGCCTTTTTTTTATGCTGAGAATTCAAATAAATTGTTGCATCCTGGCATTGTCTGATTCCCATGCTCCACTCCATAATGCAAATAACCTGTTATGTTTAGCTTAGTCTTGAGTACCTCACCTCGCGTATAAAAAAACTAAAAAGGTGGTGTATTACGGCTACAGGAAATGGATATTTATGTGTAAATCCCCCACGTTATATTTAGTGTAGTCGGCGGGATCAGGGACCTGAGCATGGGAAAATGTTAAGTGTTTATTTATTTGGCAAGGGAGCGTGTTACTATATGTTTTGGTGCACTTAGTTTTAGTATGCAGCCCTGGTTGGCCTTGGTTTTGGTGGAGCCTCTGAAGCCTGGTATATGCAGCTGTGCGCTGTGTTTTTTTTTTGAGTGAGTGGAACGGAGTTGCCCTGAGGCCCTGTTGGGGCCACAATGGCTGTGCCTTCTGCTGCTGTATATGTGCGTGACCTGACGGCTGGGTGAGTATGTGTGTTTGAGGTTTGCAGTGTCACTTCCATGAGGGAAGTCGGAGGGGAATGTGCTGAGAAAAGTGCGCATCCCTGGCACCAAGCTTACGGCTGTCTCGGTGATGATGAATCATGGCTTGTAGAGGAGCTGGGTTCAGTTGCTCTAGTGTTTGTTCGGTTGAGGGGTGGAGGACTTCAAAAGGCAGTACAGCCCGGTTCAGGGTCCTTGTCATGAGAAATGTGTAAAAAAGCCCAGTCACTACACCCAAAAGGGGAGTGGGTGCAATGCGCCCTGGTCAGTGCCATGAGTGTACCCGTATGAATTGTTCTGTGATCATGCATGTAGTTGACAGGAAGCTCCAGGTATGTGGCAACTGATTTAATTGCACCAAAAATACTGAACAAAAATATAAACGCAACAATGCAACAATTTCAAAGATTTTACTGAGTTACAGTTCATAGAAGGAAATCAGTCATTTGAAATAAATTCATTAGGCCCTAATCGATGGATTTCTGTATAACAACATTGGAGGTGGCTTATGGTAGAGAAATTAACATTCAGGTAGCTGGCCACAACTCTGGACATTCCTGCAGTCAGCATGCCAATTGCACGCTCCCTCAAAGCTTGAGACATCTGTGGCATTGTGTGACAAACCTGCAGATTTTAGAGTGGCCTTTTATTTTCCCCAGCACAAGGTGCACCTGTGTAATGACCATGCTGTTCAATCAGCTTCTTGATATGCCACAACGGTCAGGTGGATGGATTATTTTGGCAAAGGAGAAATGCTCACTAAAAGGGATAGCTTTTTGTGCGAATGGAACATTTCTGGGATATTTTATTTCAGCTCAAGAAACGAGGGACCTTGTTGACATGTTGCGTTTATATTTTTGTTCAGTACATTGTATTGTATTATCACATTATTGTATGGAGAAAGAAAACACTGATAAATTGAGGAATTTTAGAGGTGATTAATAACAATGATTGAGACATTTGTGCAGTGTGACTGTATCCAAGTTCATATGTTGCAGAATGGTGAGCTGTGGTGATGGTCCCCTGGTAAAACCTGATATGGCAGTGTGAGAACCAGTGGAGAAGCCATGCTTCCCCCCAAAATGTACACATTTAAAAAAATATATATTTAAATGTATCATTCGTCTTTCTGTGTTTCATCATTTTCTTTCAATTCGCAAGATGCTGAATGTATCTCACAGGAGAAAGCATCCAAGCGAACAAAACAGAGCCCCTCTGTCTCTCTACTTGTAGGACATCTAAAATGCATTTGGAAAGTATTCAGACCCCTTGACTTTTTCCAAATATGTTACATTAAAGCCTTATTCTAAAATAGATTAAATTGATGTTTTCCTCATCAATCTACACACAATACCCCATAATAAACAAGTTTTAATAAATGTTTGCAAATTTAAAATACTGAAATATAACATTTACGTAAGTATTCAGACTTTTTACTCAGTACTTTGTTGAAGCACCTTTGGCAGCGATTACAGCTTCGAGTCTTCTTGGGTATGGCGCTACAAGCTTGGCACACCTGCACCGTATCTGATGCTGTCTGGTCTAAATGAGTTTGACATTGTTGCCGCCCTTAAGGAAAGGGCGGCAACACGCGCTCCAGCAGGTGTATCTCACTGATCATCCCTAAAGCCAACACCTCATTCGGCCGCCTTTCGTTCCAGTTCTCTGCTGCCTGTGACTGGAACGAATTGCAAAAATCGTTGAAGTTGGAGACTTTTATCTCCCTCACCAACTTCAAACATCTGCTATCTGAGCAGCTAACCGATCCCCTTTTTTTTCTACTGTGTTATTGACTTGTTAATTGTTTACTCCATGTGTAACTCTTTGTTCTGTTCACACTGCTATGCTTTATCTTGGCCAGGTCGCAGTTGCAAATGAGAACCTGTTCTCAACTAGCCTACCTGGTTAAATAAAGGTGAAAAAAAAATGAAAAAAAAGGGGAAGCCAGCAAGCAATTGGCCTACCTTGACAATTAAAAAAAAAAAACTAACAATGTTGAGCTAGATTGAGCAAGTTCAACTGTGAATGGTCCTGACGCACCAAAGAAAAATGTGAAGAGAAACCAGCTTGGATTTTGGTGTCACTCCTATCAAATCGCATTTAGAGCATGCAGTACAACATTAACAGAAACAACTTAATTTGTTCATCCCCTTGTGGTGTTCTCCAGTGGCTGAGCTAGCTAGCTAAAATGGCCCCTTTCCTAAATTAGCCATAGATTGAGATAGGGATTTGGACTTGTGGTTTAACTTAATTCTCTGTACTGCCCAATGATTATAATGGTGATTCTGATCCAACCATTAATTCATACATTGTTGTGCCCCTGGCTGGAGAGTATGGAAGTTCAATATGTAGAAGGCTAATGTTAACTAGCTAACGTTGCCCATGAATGGAAGTTAGGCTAGCGAGCAAGCATTTTATCCAGGTAGCATAGGACAACAAAAGTGTGTACTGTATGACAGAGTGATATACCGTTTTGTCAACATGAGAGGAGGATGGCATTGGCATTTAGTAGGTTCAACATGTTTTTCTACTTGCACAAATGTGCATGCACACACACACGCACTCAGACACAAACAAGAACCATGGACAGCCACATCACATTTAGCTTACGTTGATTGGACTAAATTGTTTTTGGTGTCCTTTAGTTGTCACTGTATTAGACTATGCAGAGGTGATTTGATGATGAAGTTGAAATGGTACTGGAATAGCGGAGGCTGTGGTAATGGATGCTGCGGTAACTCTCTGTGGTTATAAATCAATAGTTTTTCAGTGGTCTGAAAATGTCTGAAACACTAACTTACTTGACATGCTGTAGGTTATGTAATTGTCTGTTACATGCAATATGTTTTCTGGACTTCACTAGGGGATGCTATCCGGTTTTGTGATGAAACACAGGTGTGGTTGAATTGATTCCACCACTGTCTCTTCTTGTTGTCTCAGCAAATATATCGCGGTCGCAAGGCATATGAATTAACAGGTTAAAGAGCAAACAACGCAATGATCCCCGCACACACCGCTACTGTGTGCATTGCATGTTTAGTCTCTCTTATTTAAAAAAAAAAGTCTCTCTTAGTCTCTCTTACTTTAAAAAAAATTGTGTGCCATTGCATGGTTTGTGCGCAGTGGTTTGATTAATTTTCTGTCAAGTGTGAGGACACCATTGAAGTTAGGAGGGAAAGTAACTGGGTAGAACCGTCAACCTACTTTGAACGCATGTATGTGATTGTTAACGAGGGTGTGGCCTTTTTATAAAAGACTTCCTGTTTGTACACTTAAGTATGACAAATAAGAATGATTGTAAATGTATTGTTTTTAGGCATTTAGTGCCCGTATTCCACCTAGACTTGCTCTCCTTCTTCCTGGGCACGCTCTCCATGAGTGTTGAAAAAAACATTGTCTGTTTGAGTGTGTATGAGTAAACCTAATGATGTTTGGTTGTAAGAAATCTGATATTGCGATCTCTTGACGTCTGTCTTGTAGGACAGTTGGATAGCACTCCCGGAACTGAAGATGATGTAGGCCTATGTGCCGTTTTCTTTTTACGCTGAAAATAAGTTGTTCTTGCATCCTGATATTGTTGTCTGATTCCCATACTCCACTCCTTGACGCAAAGAACCGGTTATGTTTAGCTTAGACCCTTTTAGTACATCACCTCTCGTATTTGATTTGATTAGGATTTCCCATTGCCGACGCCAACAGCGACAGCTAGTCTTAGTGGGTCCGACACATATCGAAAAAAAGACATTTACAGACAAAATACTTACATTTAAAAACCTTAACATGGATAGCACTCCCGGAACTGATAGATGCATGTGTTTGCATCTATCAGTTACGCAAGGAGGTCAGTGCATGCACACAAAGTAGGTCACATGGGGAGAGGCGTTGAGTTGCTTTGTTAAAAAAAAAAAAAATCAGTTTTGCTGTTCGCTTGTGCTATATGAGATGGAATGGAGCTCCATGCAATCATGGCTCTGTATAATACTGTACGTTTCCTTGAATTTGTTCTGGACCTGGGGATTGTGAAAGGACCCCTGGTGGCATGTCTGGTGGGGTAAGTGTGTGTCAGTGCTGTGCGTATGACTATGCAAACCATTTGGAATTTCCAATGCATTAATGTTTCATATAAAAATAAGTGATGCAGTCTTTGCTCAACTTAGCCAAGAAAGACTGGCATGCATATTACTGATATTAGCCCTCTGATTACAATGAAGAGCAAAACCTGCCGCTCTGTTCTGGCCCAGCTGCAGCTTAACTAGGTTCTTTACAGCATGTGACCATATGACTGGACAATAATCAAGATAAGATAAAACTAGAGCCTGCAGGACTTGCTTTGTGGAGTGTGGTGTCAGAAAAGCAGAGCATCTCTTTATCACGGACAGACCTCTGCACAACTTTACAACCATTGAATCAATATGTGTTGACCATGACAGTTTACAATCGAAGGCAACACCACGTAATTTAGTCTCCTCAATTTGCTCAACAGCCTCACCATTCATTACCAGATTTAGCTGAGGTTTAGAATTTAGGGAATGTACCAAATTCCATGCTCTCGAGATGTTCAGGACCAATTTATTACTGGCCACCCATTCTGAAACTGACTGCAATTCTTTGTTTAGGGTTGCAGTGATTTAACTAGCTGTGGTTGCTGATGCGTATAGGGTTGACTCATCAGCATACACGGACACACAGGCTTTGTTTAATGCCAGAGGCAGGTAACAGTTGAAAGCAGTAGAGGGCCAAGAGAGCTGCCCTGCGATACACCACACTTTACATGTTTAATAGAGAAGCTTCCATTAAAGAAAACCCTTTGTGTTCTGTTAGATACTGTAGAAATATCTGAATCCACAATACGGCAGAAGCTGATAAGCCATAAACTTGTTTTAACAGGTTTGGTCCAAAATATCAAGGCTGCATTGAAATCTAACAGTAGAGCTCCCACAATGTTATACATTTCTTTTAACCAATCATCTCTCATTTGTGTCAGTGCAGTACATGTTGAGTGCCCTTCTCTATAAGCATGTTGAAAGTCTTAATTTGTTTCCATAGAAATAACATTGTATTTGGTCAAAACATTTTCCCAACAGTTGGCTTAGAGCTTGCAGCAAGCTGATAGGTCAGCTGTTAGAACCAGTAAAGTCCGCTTTATCATTCTTGGCTAGTGGAATGACTTTGGCTCCCTCCAGGCCCGAGGACAAACACTTTCCTCTAGCTCAGATTAAAGATATGACATATAGGAGTGACTATAGAGTCAGCTACCATACTCAGTAGCTTTCCATTTAAGTCTTCAATGCCAGGAGGTTTGTCATTATTGATTATTAACAATAATATTTCCACCTCTCCCACACGAACGTTAGAAAAGTCAAAGTTACAATGCCTTTCATTCATTATTAGTTTTTTTATGCTGGAGTACGATGGCTCACTTTTCAAAGTTTGCCCACTTAGCCACTGAAGTAATCATTAAAATAATTGGCATCATTTAAATGGTTTTGTGATGAAAAAGCCATCTGATTTCATAAAAGATGGAGTTTCATTTATCAGGTATCAAGGTAAGACCCAGATGGAGACCGTAGAAGTAACAATGTTTATTACAGCAACAGGGGCAAAGGTACCAGACGGCAGGCAGGCTCAGGGTCAGGGGCAGGCAGTGTGGTCAGGTGGGTGGGTACAGGGTCAGGACAGGCAAGGGTCAAAAACCAGGAGGATGAGAAAAAATAGACTGGGGAAAAGCAGGAGCTGACACAAAACGCTGGTTGGCATGACAAACAAGACAAACTGGCAACAGACAAACAGAAAACACAGGTATAAATACACAGGAGATAATGGGGAAGATTAGGGGGGGGAGACAATCAAAGACAGGTGAAACAGATCAGGGTGTGACAGTACCCCCTCCTATGTGCACCTGGCGTCCTACCTGGGCGCATACCTGGGTGACCGGGGAGGTGGCGGTCGGTGTTGAGGACCATCATCTCTCCTCCAGGCCATAACCTTCCCACTCAACCAGGCACTAGAAACCCTTACCCTGTGGTCGAACCCTCGGGGCGTCTCACCGTCTACGCCAGATGGCAATCGACGACATGGGAAGGAGGGGTGGGCCTGAAAATAGATGACAAAGGGCTGTGAGACACGGGCTTAATTCTAGACACATGGAATGTAGGATGAATACGAAGGGTACGGGGCAACAGAAGGCGAACATCAGAGGGGCTAATGATCTTGGAGATGGGAAAGGGCCGATAAACCGGGGGTCAGTTTGCGAGACTCCAACCGGAGGGGCAGGTCCCAGGTGGACAGCCATACGTTCTGCCCGAGAAGATACCAGGGAGCCGGGGTCCGATGGTGATCCGCTGTCGTCGATACCTGGAGGTGGTCTTGAGGAGGGCCGGCCTGGCTCTCCTCCAGGTATGACGACAGCAGCGGACAAACATCTGGGCAGAAGGTATGTCGACCTCCTCTTCCTGCTCAGGGAAGAGCGGAGGCTGATACCCCAGGAAACACTCAAAGGGAAATAGGCCTGTGGCATTGTGGTGTGCATATTCGACCCATACAAGCTGCTGGCTCCAGGTGGTGGGGTAGGCGGAGACGAGGCAGCGCAGGGTAGTTTCAAGGTCCTGATTGGCTCGCACCGACTGGCCGTTGGACTTGGGGTGGAACCCGGAGGACAGGCTGGCCGACGACCCAATGAGGGTGCAGAACACCTTCCAGAACAGGGACGAGAACAGAGGACCCTGGTCGGAGACCATGTCCACGGGCAGTCCATGGATCCGGAAGACGTGCTGCACCATCAGCTGGGCCCTCTCTTTGGCAGAGGGTAGTTTGGGGAGAGGAATGAAGTGGGTTTGGAAAACCGATCCACCATGGTCAGGATGGCGGTATTGCCATCAGACAGAGGAAGACCCGTGACAAAGTACAGGGAGATGTGAGACCAGGGACGGTTGGGGATAGGCAGAGGTTGGAGACCAGCCGGAGCCTGCCAAGGAATCTTGTTCCGTGCACACACCATGCAAGCGGTGACGAATGCGGACACATCAAGGTGGCATAGCATCAAGGTGGCATAGCAGTTCAGACGTCTTTTGTCCTCGTCTTGTCGTGTCCTGTATATATATATATATATTTACAACTTTTTCACATACATGTTATTTTTATTTTCCATCAACTCATCTTCAAAACACTCTCCTGCAACCCGCCTCACCAATGTATATTTATAAAAAAGTATTATTTACCTCAGATCTGTAATCCTCCAAGAAGCTAGCCAGAAACTCCAAGAAGCTAGCCTGAAACTAGCCAGAAGCTAATCCAGAAGCTAGTTCAGAAGCTAGTTGGCTCCTTTACTGGTAAGTCGTTGGTGTTCAGCTAACCACGGTTTGTGGTCATCGGCTATCCTTTGGCTCGAAAGTCTATCGCCAGTTCTGTACGGCGCAGCGCGGCTCGGAGCGGAGCATACCGGACCAATTTTTCTCTCCATGTCCCTGGATTTCGACTGCTCTCTGGACATTCATGCCCGGATCTCACAGCTAGCTAGCTGCTATCCGTGTGACTATCGGCCTTCGTCGATTCCGGAGCAAACATCAATTGTTCCGGAGCTAGCAAGCTCCGTCAATCACTCCTGAGTTCCATCAATCGCACCTGGGCTGCAGTCGCCTATCCGGACCCGTTTTGCTGCCTTCGCGGAGCCCCACCGGGCCTTCACAACTGGACTGCCGACGTTATCTACCCGAAGGGGTTATTCGGCTGGCTCCTCCGTCGCGACGTTACCTGAACGCCCATCTGCGGCCTGCTAACCGTTAGCTGTCTTACCGGCTGCTATCTGAATAGACAATCGGACATTTTTATTTATTTTTTTTTATTTTTATTTTTATTATTATTATTATTATTATGTTTTCTTCTTGGGCCTCTATAACTATATCTATTGTTTTTATTTTTGTTGTTGTTGTGTGATCTGGATTGATCCCCTCTACCACACGGAACCCCACTAATCTACTGACGGAGCGCAGGAGGTGGCTAACAACAGACCTCCATCCTATGCTAGCTTGCTACCGATGCCCTGGCTAGCTGTCTAAATCACCAACCAACCTCTCCACTCACCGGACCCTTTTGATCACTCGACTAAGCATGCCTCTCCTTAATGTCAATATGTCTTGTCCATTTCTGTTCTGGTTAGTGTTTATTGGCTTATTTCACTGTAGAGCCTCTAGTCCTGCTCACTATACCTTATCCAACCTATTAGTTCCACCACCCACACATGCAATGACATCTCCTGGTTTCAACGATGTTTCTAGAGACAATATCTCTCTCTTCATCACTCAATACCTAGGTTTACCTCCACTGTATTCACATCCTACCATACATTTGTCTGTACATTATACCTTGATGCTATTTTATCGCCCCCAGAAACCTCCTTTTACTCTATGTTCCAGACGTTCTAGACGACCAATTCTCATAGCTTTTAGCCGTACCCTTATTCTACTCCTCCTATGTTCCTCTGGCGATGTAGAGGTGAATCCAGGCCCTGCAGTGCCTAGCTCCACTCCTATTCCCCAGGCGCTCTCTTTTGACGACTTCTGTAACCGTAATAGCCTTGGTTTCATGCATGTTAACATTAGAAGCCTCCTCCCTAAGTTTGTTCTATTCACTGCTTTAGCACACTCTGCCAACCCGGATGTTCTAGCTGTGTCTGAATCCTGGCTTAGGAAGACCACCAAAAACTCAGACATTTTAATTCCAAACTACAACATTTTCAGACAAGATAGAACTGCCAAAGGGGGCGGTGTTGCAATCTACTGCAAAGATAGCCTGCAGAGTTCTGTCCTACTATCCAGGTCTGTACCCAAACAATTCGAACTTCTACTTTTAAAAATCCACCTCTCTAAAAACAAGTCTCTCACCGTTGCCGCCTGCTATAGACCACCCTCTGCCCCCAGCTGTGCTCTGGACACCATATGTGAACTGATTGCCCCCCATCTATCTTCAGAGTTCGTGCTGCTAGGCGACCTAAACTGGAACATGCTTAACACCCCAGCCATCCTACAATCTAAACTTGATGCCCTCAATCTCACACAAATAATCAATGAACCTACCAGGTACCTCCCCAAAACCTTAAACACGGGCACCCTCATAGATATCATCCTAACCAACTTCCCCTCTAAATACACCTCTGCTGTCTTCAACCAAGATCTCAGCGATCACTGCCTCATTGCCTGCATCCGTAATGGGTCAGCGGTCAAACGACCTCCACTCATCACTGTAAAACGCTCCCTGAAACACTTCTGCGAGCAGGCCTTTCTAATCGACCTGGCCGGGGTATCCTGGAAGGATATTGATCTCATCCCGTCAGTAGAGGATGCCTGGATATTTTAAAAAAATGCCTTCCTAACCATCTTAAATAAACATGCCCCATTTAAGAAATTTAGAACCAGGAACAGATATAGCCCTTGGTTCTCCCCAGACCTGACTGCCCTTAACCAACACAAAAACATCCTATGGCGTTCTGCATTAGCATCGAACAGCCCCCGTGATATGCAGCTGTTCAGGGAAGCTAGAAATCATTATACACAGGCAGTTAGAAAAGCCAAGGCTAGCTTTTTCAAGCAGAAATTTGCTTCCTGCAACACTAACTCAAAAAAGTTCTGGGACACTGTAAAGTCCATGGAGAATAAGAACACCTCCTCCCAGCTGCCCACTGCACTGAAGATAGGAAACACTGTCACCACTGATAAATCCACCATAATTGAGAATTTCAATAAGCATTTTTCTACGGCTGGCCATGCTTTCCACCTGGCTACTCCTACCCCGGACAACAGCACTGCACCCCCAACAGCAACTCGCCCAAGCCTTCCCCATTTCTCCTTCTCCCAAATCCATTCAGCTGATGTTCTGAAAGAGCTGCAAAATCTGGACCCCTACAAATCAGCCGGGCTAGACAATCTGGACCCTTTCTTCCTAAAATTATCTGCCGAAATTGTTGCCACCCCTATTACTAGCCTGTTCAACCTCTCTTTCGTGTCGTCTGAGATTCCCAAAGATTGGAAAGCAGCTGCGGTCATCCCCCTCTTCAAAGGGGGGGACACTCTTGACCCAAACTGCTACAGACCTATATCTATCCTACCGTGCCTTTCTAAGGTCTTCGAAAGCCAAGTCAACAAACAGATTACCGACCATTTCGAATCTCACCATACCTTCTCTGCTATGCAATCCGGTTTCAGAGCTGGTCATGGGTGCACCTCAGCCACGCTCAAGGTCCTAAACGATATCTTAACCGCCATCGATAAGAAACATTACTGTGCAGCCATATTCATTGATCTGGCCAAGGCTTTCGACTCTGTCAATCACCATATCCTCATCGGCAGACTCGACAGCCTTGGTTTCTCAAATGATTGCCTCGCCTGGTTCACCAACTACTTCTCTGATAGAGTTCAGTGTGTCAAATCGGAGGGTCTGCTGTCCGGACCTCTGGCAGTCTCTATGGGGGTGCCACAGGGTTCAATTCTTGGACCGACTCTCTTCTCTGTATACATCAATGAGGTCGCTCTTGCTGCTGGTGAGTCCCTGATCCACCTCTACGCAGACGACACCATTCTGTATACTTCCGGCCCTTCTTTGGACACTGTGTTAACAACCCTCCAGGCAAGCTTCAATGCCATACAACTCTCCTTCCGTGGCCTCCAATTGCTCTTAAATACAAGTAAAACTAAATGCATGCTCTTCAACCGATCGCTACCTGCACCTACCCGCCTGTCCAACATCACTACTCTGGACGGCTCTGACTTAGAATACGTGGACAACTACAAATACTTAGGTGTCTGGTTAGACTGTAAACTCTCCTTCCAGACCCATATCAAACATCTCCAATCCAAAGTTAAATCTAGAATTGGCTTCCTATTTCGCAACAAAGCATCCTTCACTCATGCTGCCAAACATACCCTTGTAAAACTGACCATCCTACCAATCCTCGACTTTGGCGATGTCATTTACAAAATAGCCTCCAATACCCTACTCAACAAATTGGATGCAGTCTATCACAGTGCAATCCGTTTTATCACCAAAGCCCCATATACTACCCACCATTGCGACCTGTACGCTCTCGTTGGCTGGCCCTCGCTTCATACTCGTCGCCAAACCCACTGGCTCCATGTCATCTACAAGACCCTGCTAGGTAAAGTCCCCCCTTATCTCAGCTCGCTGGTCACCATAGCATCTCCCACCTGTAGCACACGCTCCAGCAGGTATATCTCTCTAGTCACCCCCAAAACCAATTCTTTCTTTGGCCGCCTCTCCTTCCAGTTCTCTGCTGCCAATGACTGGAACGAACTACAAAAATCTCTGAAACTGGAAACACTTATCTCCCTCACTAGCTTTAAGCACCAACTGTCAGAGCAGCTCACAGATTACTGCACCTGCACATAGACCACCTATAATTTAGCCCAAACAACTACCTCTTTCCCAACTGTATTTAATTTTTATTTATTTATTTATTTTGCTCCTTTGCACCCCATTATTTTTTATTTCTACTTTGCACATTCTTCCATTGCAAAACTACCATTCCAGTATTTTACTTGCTATATTGTATTTACTTTGCCATCATGGCCTTTTTTGCCTTTACCTCCCTTCTCACCTCACATTGTATATAGACTTGTTTATACTGCATTATTGACTGTATGTTTGTTTTTACTCCATGTGTAACTCTGTGTCGTTTTATCTGTCGAACTGCTTTGCTTTATCTTGGCCAGGTCGCAATTGTAAATGAGAACTTGTTCTCAACTTGCCTACCTGGTTAAATAAAGGTAAAATAAAATTAAAATAAATCAAGAACCATAGTAGGCCACCAAAAGTGCTGTTGTACAAAGGCAAGGGTCCGGGTGGCAGGCAAGCCTGAAGGAGTGGGCCCACTCCAGGACAGTGGAGCTGACGGCGTCAGGAACAAACATCTGGTTAATAAGGCCCACCCAGGGTTCGGCTGGGAACGCTGCACCTCACGGACCTGCTTCCCTATTCCTTAGCTGAGTGCCTTCACCAGGCATGAAGTGGGAAGGATGGTCTTGGGTTCCGGGGTAGTAGTCGTGGGGCTATAGCGGCAGGACAGTGCATCCGGCTTCACGTTCTTGGATCCTGGCCGGTATGAGAGGGAGAAGTTGAACTGTGAGAACAGCAGGGCCCATCTGGCTTGCCTGGAGGTGAGGCGCTTGGCGGTGCGGAGATACTCCAGGTTCTTGTGGTCAGTCCTTACGATGAACAGATGTTCCGCCACCCTCCAGCCAGTGCCTCCATTACTCCAACGCCATCTTCACTGCGAGAAGCTCACGATTCCCCACATCATAGTTCCTGTCTGTGGCATTGAGGCGAGGGGGGAAGAAAGCGTAGGGATGTAGCTTGAAGTCAAGGGCAGAACTCTGGGACAGGACAGCCCCCACTGCGACATCCGAAGCATCTGCCTCCACCACGAACTGACGAGATGGGTCAGGATGAACCAGGATGGGAACTGTGGTGAAGTGATGTTTGAGGTCCCGGAACACCCGGTCAGCAGCTGGAGACCACGTGAACGGAACCTTGGGCGAGGAGAGTGCTGACAGGGGGAAAGCCAGGGTGCTATAACCCTGGATAAAGTGGTGATAGAAGTTGGCGAACACCAGGAAATGTTGCAGCTGCACCCTGGACACTCTCACCTTCCCGAGATCCATCTGGACACTCCCAGCAGATAGGATGTAACCCAGAACGGGGATGTTGGGGCGATGGAACTCCCACTTCTCCGCCTTCACAAACAGCTGATTCTCCAGAATGCGTTTAAGGACCTGCCAGACGTGGAGCACGTGTTCTTGAGGGGAGCGGGAGAAGACAAGGATTTCATCAATGTAGACTAAGACGAACCGGTTCAACATGTCACGGAGGACATCACTTACCAGAGCCTGGAACACAACAGGGGCATTGGTGAGGCCAAAGTGCATGACCAGATGCTCGTAGTGGCCACTGGCTGTGTGTTGAAGGCGGTCTTCCACTTGTCCCCCTCTCGTATCCGCATGTGGTAGGCATTCCATAAATCCAGTTTGGAAAACTCGAGGTGCCCCCCTGGAGCACCTCGAAGGCCGAGGAGATGAGTGGTAGCGGGTAACGGTTCTTAACCGTAATGTCATTGAGTCCTCGGTAGTCAATGCACGAACACAGGGTCTTGTCCTTTTTTTTCCACAAAGAAGATCCCTGTGCCGGCGGGAGAGGAAGAGGGATAAATCCAGCAGCTAGGGAGTCCCCATAGCCTTGGTCTCCGGTCCCGACAGAGAGTACAGACGTCCCTGGGGTGGCGTGGGGTCAGTGCCGTGGAAGCGACGTGGCCCAGGCCTTGCTGAACACGTCCCGGAGGTCCTGGAATTCCACGGGAATGGCGGAGAGGTCCGGGGCATGATCAAAGTGTTCAGAATTTGTCTTTCTGCCTATAATTTGATTTGAAGTACTCAAGTGTTTTTCAATCATACTTCATGTCATTAATCTTTGCTTCATAATACAGTTTCTTCTTTTTGTTGAGTTTAGTCACATGATTTCTTAATTTGCAGTAAATCAGTCAGATGTGCAGCCAGATTTATAAGCCACTCCTTTAATCCCAACTCTTTCAACCTTAGTTTTTCAATTCCTCATCAGTCCATGGAGTCTTAACAGTTCTAACTGTCAGTTCTTAACAAGTGCATGTTTATCAATAATTGCAAATAGCAATTTCATAGATTCTTCAAGTGCAGCGTCTTGATGCTCTTATTAATCACATCAGACCAACAAGTATAGAAGAGGTGGCATAGTACTGCTACAGGAATTAGGTTTTAAACCGCTGTCACTCCCAGTCTTCTCCTCTTAAATAACCATTTTGTAATTCCCATGTGTTAAATTTTGCTCTGCAAATATCTGGGCCAATTTCTTTACCAGATGATTAGAAGATATTTCAACACTCAAGATGGACGACCTGATTTCACAAGACAAAGGAGCTAGGAATACTGACTTCATCTTGTTACGCCTGCTTTGGTCCCTATTCAGGTTTGTTTGATATATTTCAAAGGTTTCCCAATTTCAGTCTGTTTGAAGCGATGCCTCTTGAAAGCATTGAATTCGAGCCGTCCTGTTGTGCTCTTTGCACAAACAAATTACGCCTTTTTCAGATCAAATTAGTTCTGTTGAAAACGATACGTGTCACCTCCACTGTATAGCTGGCCAACTAGTGAAAAAATCTCCCCAAAAACATTCCACGTTACTTTTGGTGGTTTCCTTTCAAGCTCTCTTCATATCAAAAGAGAAAGAAGAGGGCAGAAGATAGCAGACAAAAGAATCCCAAATGTTGAGGCTTCACTTTCCCTTGAAGATGTTCAAATTAGCTTCGGAGAAAATAAATCTAAGCGAGCTGTAGCCTGAAATGTCGACACTGCAGTGTTTTTAGGACTAAAGTCACTAAGATGAGAGATACCAGTGGCTGGCTTTGGTGTTACTTCAAAGGCTTGACTTTAAGAAAGTGGGTTAATACTGTACTGATATGAAGATCTCTACCTGGCTTCGTGACCCCATCTTTACGTTCTTAAGCCGAGCCACAGATCTTGGAACAGTCCTTACCTGCCAGGAGGCAGGGGTTGTGAGGGGAGGGGAGGCAAGGGGGGGGGGAGTCATAGGGGCAGGTTTGACGTGTGACCCAGAGGTCGTCTTTGGTCTTCTTCCCTTCTGTAATGGCAGTAGCTCTTTCTTCTCTTATTATACCCAGAAAAAGATGGCCTCCTTTGAACTCTACAGTAGCTATAGAAACGGCTGGAGTTTCTCCACTTAATGCGCAGCTGTCAGTGTCTGGCTAGGCTGCTGCTCTGCGGGTTGAAGTCATTAAAACACAGACATACACAGGACACACATTGACACATTTGCTAACACGGGCTAGATAAACAAGAGCCTGTGTAAGTGTGTGTTTTTTGGAGGGAGGGGGGTTCCTTTTAATTGGGGTAGTCTACCCACTGGGCACAGACTTCAGTTCAAGATTTACATGTTTTGCGGGTGAAATTTCAACTACAGAATAATGTCATCAGAGTAATCAACATCGACAAACCTTCTATAAAATGTGTTTACTTTGTTCCTTTGAAACATCTTCAGATCTTCAATGTCATATCTATTATCTGGGTAGCATCTCCTATTGGACAGTTTTTCCTAATTTCAGAAACAATACATTTTTAAAATGCGTTTTTTTTTTACTTAAATGTTTAACCTTTATTTATCGAGGCAATTTCAGTTATGAACAAATTCTTATTTACACATTCTTCTTTACCAAAAGGCAAAAGGCCTCCTGCGGAGATGGGTGCTGGGATTAAATACGAAAATAAATAAAAAATATAGGACAAATCCCACATCACGACAAGAGAGACAACACAACACTACATAAAGAGAGACGTAAGATGACAACACAGCATGGTAGCAACACAACATGACAACAACATGGTAGCAACACAACATGGCAGCAGCACAACATGGTAGCAACACAACGTGGTAGCAGCACGAAACGGGATACAAACATTGTTGGGCACAGACAACAGCACAAAGGGCAAGAAGGCAGAGAAAACAATACATAACGCAAAGCAGCCACAACTGTCAGTAAGAGTGTCCATGATAGTCTTTCAATGAAGAGATTGAGATAAAACTGTCCTGTTTGGGTGTTTCTGTCAAATGGTTTTGTTATAGTTCAGTATTCTCTGATGTTTATAACGTTTAATATTAGGATGCAAACTCAAAATCCAGTACATTGAGTGGCGATTTTAGCATGTAAATCTTGGTGGGGCAAACAAACAAGAAACACGTTGATGCATACCAGCAAAGCCTCTACACAGCACAACACTAAACAGTACATGAATTGCTCTATAACTATGACAAACGGCGTCCACAAACTGTTAGGGCCCCAAAACAACATCTTAACACTGCTACACCTGGTTATCAGCAGAGCCTTGTCTAGCAGAGAAACAGTGCATTCAGCCTCATTTACTGCCTTTAAAAAAACATAGCTATTATGGCTGACTTGCTAAAATAAATGTGGTTTCTACTGGCAATTGAGATGTACGAACTATGGCATAAGTGAACAACGAGCAGATAAGAGGCAATCCATAATTTCGATTAAGACAATAATGAGTGCGCTAGGATGGACATAGTCAATACAACTATTTGTTCAGCACATTTGAAATGTGCAGCGACAGAATTCAGAACATGGACCGTCCTTACACAGAACCCAAACCGGCTGCGCGCGTGCGTGCGTCATTGAGCATAAATGTATTTTGTCCCCCCACACCAAACACGATCACGGCACGCAGGTTAAAATATCAAAACAAACTCTGAACCAATGATATTAATTTAGGGACAGGTCGAAAAGCATTAAACATTTATGGCAATTTAGCTAGCTAGCTTGCACATGCTAGCTAATTTGTCCTATTTAGCTAGCTTGCTGGTGCTAGCTAATTTGTCCTGGGATATAAACATTGAGTTGTTATTTTACCTGAAATGCACAAGGTGTGGCCACCAGCTGCATTAAATACTGCAGTGCATCTCCTCCTCATGGACTGCACCATATTTGCCAGTTCTTGCTGTGAGCTGTTACCCCACTCTTCCACCAAGACACCTGCAAGTTCCCAGACATTTCTGGGTGGAATGGCCCTAGCCCTCACCCTCCTATCCAACATGTCCCAGACATGCTCAATGGGATTGAGATCCGGGTTCTTTGCTGGCCATGGCAGAACACTGACATTCCTGTCTTGCAGGAAATCACACACGGAATGAGCAGTACGGCTGGTGGCATTGTCATGCTGGAGGGGCATGTCAGGATGAGCCTGCAGGAAGGGTATCACATGAGGGAGGAGGATGTCTTCCCTGTAACGCATAGCGTTGAGATTGCCTGCAATGACAACAAGCTCAGTCCGATGGTGCTGTGACACACTGCCCCGGTCCATGACGGACCCTCCACCTCCAAATCGATCCCACTCCAGAGTACAGGCCTCGGTGTAACGCTCATTCCTTCGTCGATAAATGCGAATCCGACCATCACCCCTGGTGAGACAAAACCGTGAGTCGTCAGTGATGAGCACTTTTTGCCAGTCCTGTCTGGTCCAGCGACGGTGGGTTTGTGCTCACAGGTGACGTTGTTGTCGATGATGTCGGGTGAGGACCTGCCTTACAACAGGCCTACAAGCCCTCAGTCCAGCCTCTCTCAGCCTATTGCGGACAGTCTGAGCACTGATGGAGGGATTGTGCGTTCCTGGTGTAACTTGGGCAGTTGTTGTTGCCATCCTGTACCTGTCCCGCTGGTGTGATGTTCGGATGTACCGATCCTGTGCAGGTGTTGTTACACGTGGTGTGCCACTGCAAGGGTGATCAGCTGTCCGTCCTGTCCCCTGTTGCGCTGTCTTAGGCGTCTCACAGTACGGACATTACAACTTATTGCCCTGGCCTCATCTGCGGTCCACATGCCTCCTTGCAGCATGCCTAAGGCACGTTCATGCAGATGAGCAGAGACCCTGGGCATATTTTTGGTGTCAGTAGAAAGAGTCAGTAGAAAGGCCTCTAGTGTCCTAAGTTTTCATAACTGTGACCTTAATTGCCTACTGTCTGTAAGCTGTTTGTGTCTTAACGACCGTTCCACAGGTGCATGTTCGTTAGTAGTTCATGGTTCATGGAACAAGCATGGGAAACCGTGTTTAAACCCTTTACAATGAAGATCTGTGAAGTTATTTGGGTTTTTACAAATTATCTTTGAAGGACTGGGTCCTGAAAGTGGGACGTTTCTTTTTTTGCTGAGTTTACATCTGACATGGTACAGGTCGTCAGTTCTTCAAAAAAAAAAGAAGTGTGGGGCCAATTGGCCCAGCGTCGTCTGGGTTTGACTGGAGTAGGCTGTCATTGTAAATAAGAATTTGTACTTAACTGACTTGCCTAGTTAAATAAAAATAACTGTGTTTTAGGTGTATACTTTTGTTTCAGAGTACTATAGATTTTTTAAAAGACTAACAAGAAACACTCTGTGGGACCCTGATTGCAGTAAAAGGTAACTTAATAGATTCATTGTTGCTACCAAAGTCATTCCAAAGGGTAGGTTTAACAGTGCAAAGGAAATGTAACCATACTTAAGAAGTCATTTATCATCAATGATACTATTTAGGCCTATATGCGCAGTTTTCAAAAGCTATTGTTTCAATTCAACCCAGGGTTCAACAAAAAATAGACAAAACATAAAGGCCAAGGGTTTCAAGCTTTGGTTTATTTCAAATGTATTAATTAATATGTCTGATTCACGTTTCCATCTCAACCAAAAATCTAAGTTAAAGAATAGGACTAAATCAAATCAAACTTGACTGAAAATGCATTTTAAAGGTTGATTTGATTTAGTCCTATTATTTAACTTGCTTTTTGGTTTAGATGGAGACATGAATCCAATATCTCAATTATTCATTTGTAGACAAACTGGAATTGAAGCCAGACTAATTCAGTGGCACAAAAGCTACATCTCCTTCAAATGTTGATATTTGGTTGTGTTGACACTATCAGTTTTGCAATACAGTAAATACCCTCATAACGTGTCGACAAGTGAACAAATGTTGGATTCACGTCTCCAACTAAACCAAAAAGAAAAGTTCAAGAATAGGATGAAACAATCCAAGCATTAGATGGCTCTTCTTTAAATGTTGGTATTTGGTTGCATTGTCAACCAAACACAATTCAAAATGACTTTTGTAATGCAGTAGCCTATCCTACAAATGAATAGAACCGTATTTATTCCACCTTAAAGTGAGTAACACATCCATGGACACATATTGAGGTAACTGTAACTATACATGTCTTGTTATGTAAGTCGCAGGTCTGCGGAGATCTTCCGTATGGCTGTAATAATCTGTGCAGAATCGCGAACAGCATTGATCACTTGCACCATGTACTTTTTAATGTAATCTCAACTGCAATCCAGGTCATGTGGTTGTGCTATTAGATCCCATTTGAACTTTGTTGTGCTTTTGAATGGTTGAAAGCGCAGTGATGACACATTGGGAATTCAACGAACTTCTCGCTGTCTTTTCGAGTGGGTGACTGAAGGTGGAAATCTCGTTGAAAAATGTCTCGATCAAATATTACCCAATGATCCATGTTGAAATGACGTGGTGTGCCCAGTGGGTTGTGAGCTTGATGTTTTATTTTGACATTACAAGCTCATGGTGTATTGTTAAAACATTCAATTGTGTTCTGTAATTATTTAATAATGATATTATATGTGTAAAACCACCTTTTTCATGCATTTCGTTGGTCTTTTAAGTAGCGCATGAATCACACGAACCCATCACCATTGGTTTGATTTGTTTTGAAATGAATGGAATACAGTATGACTGCTTCCCTCATCATTAGTCATGGTACATAACCAAAGTTCATTCATCTATTAGAACAGTATTCCACAATAAATGTCCACCTTTGTGTCAACTCACTAATTACATCATTTATCAATTACTTACCCATAGGCCCACTGAGTCTAAGGTAACATTCAAAATGGCACCCCGTCCCCTATATAGTGCACTACTTGCCAAAAGTAGTGCACTTAATAGGGTGTGATTTCAGACTCAGACTAGGACCTGACTCTTCCTCCCCAAAAATTGTTAAAGGCTTTAATTTTCCCAGTCTCCAGAACTTCAAAGGCCGGCAAGTCCACAATCCTTCAAGTGCTCTCCGAGATTCTCATTCTTTCATTTCGACGGCCCCCTTCAATAAATATGTTCAATTGCCCTCTTTTCAAACAGATTCGTTTTCCCATGTATTTATTTTAAATGAACATTATTAGCTGGCCTGGCAAGAAAAGGTTATTATGCTAATCCTGAGGAATCGCAGGCGTTTTCATTTAATGCCTACTTATGGGCCATTCTTTAACGACTTTTTGCCTCACAGTCTTAGCAAATTAGCTCTGCGCCCCAGACTCCTCCGCGCTTATAATTTTATTGGAACGAGAACCCCTTTTCGCTTTGATCCCAGACTGCGTTTTTGAATCTGCTGGTTGTGTATTCGAACATCAATGGAGACAGTCGCGAGCGCTCGCTTTCATTATTTTTTTTTCCACAGAGATAAAACGAACAACAGAGGGAGGGGAGGGGACAAGGCGGGGAACGGGAGATGAGAGGAGGATGGTGGATGACTGTCCCGGACAAGGCCTAGACATGAGGAGATGTGGTTCATACACATGGAGTCATGTCTTTATCAGATAGTTTGTCCTCCTTCTTATTGAAATAGCTGACCTCAGACTCCCTCGTTTCCTCCTCATATAGATCCCTTTCTTTTCTTTTGCGGGTCTTATCTCTCTCCGAGTTTTGCTGGTCATACAGACAGAGCCGTCTGTGTCTGGGGATTTCATATCTGGCAGGGTGCGATACTGCTTCATCCTCAGCTCTCCCTTCAGCCTACGGTCCGCAATGCCAGTGGCTTGGCTCACAAGTCAGCGGTTTCAAGGCTTTGCTACACCCCCAAGGCCTGCAGACCAGGTGTACTCCCCTAGTGGATCAAATGAGTGAGCCTGGAATCCAAGCTATAACTCTAAATGTCTGGGAGTACACACAGACAATGGAGGTCAGGTAACAGCTAGATTTAAGGAACATAGACCTACCTACACTTTGACGATCACTCTACTGATACCCTCGTCCACTTTATTTGACCATAGGTTTAGCATGTGTGATTCCCCCCCCCCAGTAAAAACCCAACGTTTGGCCATTAGTTTGTTTTGACGAAATGTGCACACAAAGTGGTTCACCTTCACCCCCCCCCCCCCCCCCGTCCATCCTGTCCACTCCTAGTGTGGCACCCCATGGGCAGTGATGGTGGGGAGTGTGGATGAAGGCATCCCACCAAAGTATAATGAGTAGGGGGACGCTTTGATTTTTCCAACGCTTTCATCTTCAGACAGGGCCCTCCGCTGATAGTCTCCTCTCTCACTCTCTCGCTTTCTTTCTCTCTCTCCTTCCCATTTCTCTTCTTGCCTTGATGTGGGATGGTAAAGGGAGAGAGTGAGTCTCTAATATGGTCCCCTGTTCTTTAGCAGTTACTGCCACGTTTAAATCATATCTATCCTAACCCCGGTTCTTTTAGTTGGGGTACTATCATAAGTCCACAGGAACAAATGTGGTCTGTTTCATGTTGGCATGGCAGTCTGTTTTTGCCTGTTGTGAGCTCAAAATCATTCAGAATTTTTTTTTTAAAGGCTAATTTGAGGAAACAAAATAGTTTTGCAGTTTTTGAGAGCATAGCGAGACACTTTGAGGCTCACGATTCTGCAAGATTCCCTTATGAAAAAAGATTGCCATCAGAGTTCAGTATAACTGCAGTTAGAGTGCAGTATATTTACAGTATGCTGCAAATACTGTGTCCAAAATATCACAGTCAACTGCAGTTGCTGCACTTTTACTGCAGTTTCAAAACTACAATCTTCTTTGTAACGGTTTGGACAAAAAAAATAAGAAACTTAAAAGGAAAGCGAGAAAACATTTGCTCTTTTTAAAATTCTTGCACCCTCTGTCTCGTTCTAATCCCCCATTGTTTCAGACCCAAAGAGAGGGACAAAGGAGTCGACGATCAAAACAAATCACGATCAAGCTATCAAACGAGCGCCACCCCGCTCTGATTCCCGAACGCAGACTGCGGGAGAGTGAAAGAGAGCAAGGAACGAGACCGAGAAGAGAGTTGGAGTCAGACGGGTCGCATATTGTTTCCAGTCGCTTTGATGCGGAACTTAAAACAACCCCCCCCCACGTCCAAAAAATCTAACGACTCGTGGATGAAGAAGGAGAAGAAAGAAGAAGAAAACGAATTGAAAACATGCTAGCGCACCCTCACATATGTGAGGCTGGCTTTTGTTTCATTAGTGTACCGGACGATAACCTTATTACGCATGATCTGTGAACTGCTTGTCGCTTTGCTTTGAAGCCTCGACTGTCTCTTTCCTGTTTTGTGCTGCAAACCCAGGTTGGGGTGCGGTGATAAAAACACTTCTGAAGGATATTAAAGACTTGAAAGTCCCTTGGCTATTCACTGGCACATATTTGATGCTGTTCTTTGCACTCATGGCTGAATTAGCATATCGCTTTCAAAGGGCCCCCCTCTGACGAACTTAATCCTTTTGCCATCGAGTGTTTGCTAAAAGTCACTAGTGATAGAAGTGCACTGTGTTCGCCAGTGACACATGAAAGTAACCATAACCCCGATTAGCGATGATGACTCAAGTTTAGTTTTTTCTCTCCTCGCCTCTGTTCCCTTTCCTCTCCATCATCATAATCAGCACCCTTTCTCCCCTCTCTTTTTTTGTTTGTTGTTGGTTCTCCTCCCGTTTTTGTCTCTCATTTTGCGGCACACATCAGTCCCTTTTTCATAGTCGTCTTTCGAGGGAGGAGCCGCGGGGGTGAGACGGCGTAACCTCTGCTCTACATCGACCTTTACTAAAACGCCCCGATTTTTAAACGTTCTTCATCTACCTGTTTGTATCCTTCTCCTCCTTCCCTGTCCATCTCCTCTTTGGATTCAGGTCGCGTGCCACCGAGGACACGAGGGCGCCGAACACGCGGCGGGCAAGACGTGCCTGAGTTCCAACGGAAGACGAAGCCGAAGATGCAGAGTTAAACTGCGAGGCACATCCTCTCAGTGTCGTCATGGTGCTGCGGAGTACATCGACACAACGGTGGGTGACAGGCCCCACTGTGACCTGTTATTTAGCCCCTCTCCCGATTTGATCGCTAGTGTGAGTGACGACCATGCAGATTAGACTCTCGCGCTAGCGTTAGCGTCGCTATCACTAGCCCCATTTTGTATTGTTTTCTGTGACAGTTCATTGTTTTTTTGTTTTTTTTTGGGATGCTTGAACAGTCACAGATCACACTCGCTTTCTTTTCCGGTCGTTTCCGATGTGATAATCCTCTGAAATGTCGATATTGTCGACCGTTCAGTATCACAGTGCTGGCCTTTGAGCACTAGCGTTTGTGGTCAGATCAATAATTGAGGTGTGTGTTTAAACAATGCAAACATGAGTCGACCGAACATCATGTTCAGGCATCCTCTGAACTGTGCATGTGCCACCTGGTATGTTGTGGCGACAGTGACATTTAGGTTGTCAGGTGTTGGGCAGCAGATAATCTCAGATCCGTATTGACTCTCATGGCTGTGGTGCGGAACTGGCTCTTTGCAGTAAGGCAGTGTGAGTCAGACTGACAAGCGGCAGGGGCTGGAACCTGAGGATCGGGGGGGGGGGGGGGGGGTTAATGGTATGGGGGCTTGGGTGGAACGGAGGGGGGTCGCGAGAGGGTGTTGAAAGGAGGCCTTGGGGCTCTCTCCCTTCCTCCCTTCCTCTCTTTCTTCGATGAAAGAGAGCTACGGACAGTGGCAGGGCAATAGGGTGGAAAAGTTACGTGCCACCCTGGAAGCGCTGATGAGAAGCAGACACTTTTTGATACTCTGATGCCTACAACTACTCATTCCCACTCCTACACTTGCACAACCCCTAAGTAGTAATAGCAGCATAGTGGTGTCTTAGTACAACACTCTGACCAGTGTTCTTAGGTCCGTTGGATAACTGTGAAGAATTCTAAAGTGTCACTGTTAGTGTGGTGAAGGGTTTGGGGATTTCACCTCGGTGACAACATGTATTCAGTTTGTCTGGTCAAAAATAGGTGAAAACGTTATTCCAGGTACTTCATTAGAGGAATTATCCCGGAGAGGTTTGAGAGACACAAGAATACAGGCTTAATCCCATTTTGATTCCCAACTCCAACCCCTGATTCCCAACTCCAACTGGGTTCCTTTTCACCTTAACCACTCGGCCGTGCAATTGTTCACTTGGAGAGGGAGAGAGAGAGAGAGGGAGAGGGAGAGAGGGAGAGGGAGAGAGGGAGAGAGGGAGAGAGGGAGAGAGGGAGAGAGGGAGAGAGGGAGAGAGGGAGAGAGGGAGAGAGGGAGAGAGAGAGAGAGAGAGAGAGAGGGAGAGAGAGAGAGAGAGAGAGAGAGAGAGAGAGAGAGAACCTGTTCATAATCAGTTGAGAACCTCTATGATGAACAGAATTAGCATTATCTTTGTCCTCCCACCAGAAATATAGGCCTAATTATCTGCATGTCCAAGGGAGGCCCTGTACACAAGGCAAGAGGAGGTAGCTAGCCAGCTCTGTATTCCGGGACCTTCTGCTGCCCCCGAACAAACGCCGCCACCGGTAAAGATGAAAAAGAGAGGTACTTGTGGACGAAACGGGGCCAAAGTCTGAAGTGCTAATTGAAGTTCTGACTGCAGATGGGTCTTGTTAATGTTCCACCAACAGGTCACGACGTAACCCCCCCCCCCCGACACGGCCCTTTGTGCCGTTTTAGGGAGAGGGTGGGGGGGTGTAAGAGGGGGCGCCCCCCCCAGATGAAAGTGAGTACCCCTCCACTGGGTGCCCGTGCGCCAGCCTCCGCCTGGCCCTCTGATTAATATGCTAATGTTCCTCCATTGTGCTTTGATGTCTGGCTAACAATGGCGCTTGGTGATGGTGGCGGTGGCGGGGTTTGGGTTAGCGCAAGACGATGTCATTATTTATTTGTCACCCTGCGCTGATGCCCAGCTGAGCGCAGTGACAGTCCGAATCAATCATGTCACACGGAGGGAGCCGCCATGGGTTTGCCAGCCAGCAGCCCCCCCCCCCCGCCCCATACCAAGCCTGCGCCACCTTAATTAGCTTCCCATGGCGGCTCCCTCCGTAGCACCGTAGCCGGTGTGAAAGAGGGACCAGGAGAAAGGGAGGCAGAATATTCTTCATCGAGAGGTGTCACGACAAATAAAGAGGTACAAACACGTTCAACCAAGTTCCTGGACTGGCCCAACAAGTAGTTACACAAAAATCTCCACCAAAAAACAGTTGAACACACACAGACAGGCACTGCACGCTCAAATCCTGGTTGAGGTTTGATTTCTACAATGACAACCTGTCACTAAAATGGCTGAGCGATGGTAGCGCTGTGTAAGAATTGACTTGTTTTGAGCACTTCATGTTGAGGCTTCATCCGTCGAGTGTTTGCCACAAAACATCACCCAGCCTTACCTGACATGAAAGCAAGCGAGTGAGTGGTGTGCATACAGGGCATTTACTTATTTGATATCTATTTCACAGCACTGCTTCTGATATCCATTGAGTAGTTATGCCTCGACACTGATCTCAGCTCAGTTCTGCGTCTTTCCCCCCTGATGGTGAAGGCTGCGCTGTGATCCGTGTAAGCTGATATCCTACCCTACTTCTTTCTACCGTGGGTGTTTTCAAGGATCGACGTTAAGGCCTGGCGTGATTGCCAGGGGTAAGTCAGCTGAACAAGAAGGGTGTGTTCTGTGGTTGACTGATTGCACCGTATTATTGCACATAGCAAGTTCATGTCAAGGTGAATCTAATTGCAATCCCATGGCATATGTCAATAGACCTAATGCATGCAATAGCAGAGGAGAGAGAGAGCAACAAAGGAACTGGGTGTCACAGAGGGGGTTTTGTTACCACAGTGCTACGCCGTCCATTTGGCATAATAGCACAACAACCCCTAATCCATCTCTCTCATATCAACACAACAGTCGTGGCCTTTTCTTATGCCTATATGATAGTGTGTTGTTTTGTTGTTGTTGTGTGTCTTTACATTGAGTCGCCGTGACCTGGGTTCGACTGTGTGTTTACCGTGCTGTTTACGTTGTTGTTTACTCAACTTTCATCAAGGTGGGACTGGCGTCTACAGTGACGCGACTCTGCTTCTGAGACGTGCTCTTAACTTGAAACTGTCACCATTGTCACATACCCCGGTAGAACTGGTGTTTAAGTTTGTTGTGTGTGTGCGGCGAAGCTTGAAGATATTCTCTACAGAGGGGTGTGTGTGTGTGTGTGTGTGTGTGTGTGTGTGTGTGTGTGTGGGGGGGGGGGGGGGGGGGGTATATGAAGTAGGAGAGGAGCTTTTATCAGTCTCTGAGTTGGAAGTCTTTGAGGGCCTCTTCAGAAGCGTTGCATTTCTTCCATTGTTCTATTTCCATCCCTCGCTTCTCTCCTGTCACATGTGAAATGACAAAAGGCCTCCTCCTTTCCTTACCCCCTTTCCTTACCCCCTTTCTCTTCCCCCTCCTGCGCTGTTCCACTGGTGGTGTGGCACATAACCCACTTAGATTATTTTTTAAATACTTATCTGCACCAACTTTTAGTGGCCCGCTGAAGGGTAGAGTTTATGACATCGGGGGTGGTGGATGTGGGACATGAAGTGTTCAGACGATCAAGAGTCTCTCTGTCTACTCTTTGTTTCACCCTGAATCACTCTGCATTTTGGGAATAGTAACAAAAGAATCCACTTCCTGAGTTTGTCCGGCCGTTGTTGAATGTATCCTTCAAAACCACACCGTCCCTCTCCTCCATGAATATTGTTAGAACTCCTTGCATACTCACCGACTCCCTGGAACATCCCAACTAGGAAATGCTATTTGTCTAGGGTTGCAAAAATGGTTATTTTATTTTTAAATCCCGGTTGAAAGATTCCCAGAATTAGGAGGAAATAAGCAGGAAATATCTCTGTACAATCACACTGCTCAACTTGCCAGGGTAACGTAAGCCTTTGCCTGAGGGAAGGGTGGAGGGTGTGTGTGTGCGTGCATGTGCGCACGCGTTTGTGCACGTGTGTGTGTGTGTGTGCATACGTGAACGCCTACGCGGGTGCATACGTTTGTGTGCTGGTGTGTGTTTGCTGCAGCTTCTCCATTCTCCGTGACCTAGTCGCCGCCCATTGAGATGGGCCCTCCCTGTTGATGTTGTTGTGTGAGAGTTTCACCCTGCGGTGTGCAGTAAACACAGCATCCTGCCAGAGGACGCCACACTCCCCAACACCCGACACCTTAATGATACGTTGCAGCCGTCTGTCAGCAGAACCGGGCCCTCCCCCCGGCCCCCGGGCTACAGGTGATGCCAGTGTCACATCTCAGAAATCTCTGCAAACAGAGACCTTTGAGAGACTTTTGTCGTCTGCATTGAGGCTCCAAGGCAAGAGAGACTGGGTTTCAACACCACATCTAACAAGGAAATGGATCGTTTGGGCATTTCCCTAAACATGTACTGCAGCAGGTGTGTTAGAATTGGAGCCAGCCTTGCTCTTTTGCTTTTAGGCGGGGGAATAATGGTAGTGATCAGTGATGTATTTTGTTTTATAAAGCATGAACCACAACGTCAGTCATCCACGACGGGAGGAGCTGTACTCACACGCGCACCGGCACCAATTTCAGCCATGCTTCTGTTACGGAAAGCCACCAACACACACACTTCCAGACATCCTGGTTTTGCCAAGCAACTGTTTCTCGGCTGTGCGCCTCTCCGTCCCTATGCTGCTTCTTTCTCTACCCCAGCAAACCCCTCTGATCTGCTGTCCAACGTAATCAGATATGACACCAGCTTGTGCAAACAACAACTCGGGCATGTCATCTCCAACATTCAACCCCCCCCCCCCCCCCCGTACTCCCCCGCCTTCTCTCTTTCTCTCTCTCTCTCTCTCGCCCTCCCTTTCTCTCTCTCTTTCTCTCTCTCTCTCTCTCTCTCTCTCTCTCTCTCTCGCCCTCGCTTTCTCTCTCTCTCTCGCCCTCCCTTTCTCTCTCTCTATGTCTTTCTCTCTCTCTCTATGTCTTTCTCTCTCTCTCTCTCTCTCTCTCTTTTGCTCTCTCTCTCTCTATGTCTTTCTCACTCTCTCTCAGTGAAGAGATACAGAGGTGATTCAGTGAGGTCTTTAGCTATTTGGAGTGTGTTAGTATCCTGGTAAAGCCCTAGTTAGGTAGGCGAATAAGGGTTCCTTTGTTGGGTACAGGTGTGTGCTTGTGCCAGTCGGCCTCGGTGAAGGAGGAGGGGAACAATGGCCCTCTGTTGGGAGACACCTGAGTCAGCACAGGGAGGTGAGAGGGCCCGATCACGGGGAGATTACACAAGAGCACAGACTTCATTAACTGGAGCTGGGGCAGAGAAGAGGGCAACCAGGGATAGAGGGCCCGGGAAATGACGGGAGGGTGGAGAGATAGAAAGGAAGGGCAATGGAGATATTTTGGGGATTAAGGTGGGGGGGAGAGATAATAGATACGGACCTGTTTTCTTTGTGTGGTTGTATTTAACTGTGTGTGGTGTGTGTGTGTGTGTGTGTGTGTGTGTGTGTGTTACTGCACTTGTACAAAAACACTGCATAGTACTCTACCTCCTCCTTTAAAACGTTGCGCAGGAGAAATCTCTCCATGGCATGCATCACAACTCCAAGCGGGCATTCCCCAGCGAGATCTAAAGAACTATTCCCAGGGAAAAGCTCTGCTAGATTCCCAACTCAGTTTTGAAATCTAATCCGTATCAACAGGTTTACCTTACTAGGTGTGGGAGGAAACCAACCACCCCATCTCTGAATGAGAGTCTGTTCTGAGACCGTGTTTACACAAGGTCCATTCAGACACTCAGAACCAAAGGAAACCTCTATGTGTCTCTGTGATGTTGACTGTTGAATGTCCATCCCTGTGCAGGAGAGGACATAAACAGAGCTCGGGTCCATATGGAAAATGTAGAGCGTCAGCTCGTTAACGACAGAGCTTTAGAATAACACCAAGGCCAACGGGAGTGACAAGGTGCAGAGCGTGCTTTTCTCCCCAGGCAAGAAGAGAGAATCCATGGTCATAAATACCTAGCATAGACGGTTAGACACACAGCTAGATGCTTAGACACACAGCTAGACGGTTAGACACACAGCTAGACGGTTAGAAACACAGCTAGATGCTTAGACACACAGCTAGACGGTTAGACACACAGCTAGACGTTAGACACACAGCTAGATGCTTAGACACACAGCTAGACGGTTAGACACACAGCTAGACGGTTAGAAACACAGCTAGACGGTTAGAAACACAGCTAGACGGTTAGACACACAGCTAGACGCTTAGACACACAGCTAGACGCTTAGACACACAGCTAGACGCTTAGACACACAGCTAGACGGTTAGACACACAGCTAGACGGTTAGAAACACAGCTAGATGCTTAGACACACAGCTAGACGGTTAGACACACAGCTAGACGCTTAGACACACAGCTAGATGCTTAGACACACAGCTAGACGGTTAGACACACAGCTAGACGGTTAGAAACACAGCTAGACGCTTAGACACACAGCTAGATGGTTAGACACACAGCTAGACGGTTAGAAACACAGCTAGACGGTTAGAAACACAGCTAGACGGTTAGAAACACAGCTAGACGGTTAGAAACACAGCTAGACGGTTAGAAACACAGCTAGACGGTTAGACACACAGCTAGACGCTTAGACACACAGCTAGACGCTTAGACACACAGCTAGACGGTTAGACACACAGCTAGACGGTTAGACACACAGCTAGACGGTTAGAAACACAGCTAGATGCTTAGACACACAGCTAGACGGTTAGACACACAGCTAGACGGTTAGACACACAGCTAGATGCTTAGACACACAGCTAGACGGTTAGACACACAGCTAGACGGTTAGAAACACAGCTAGACGCTTAGACACACAGCTAGATGGTTAGACACACAGCTAGACGGTTAGAAACACAGCTAGACGGTTAGAAACACAGCTAGACGGTTAGAAACACAGCTAGACGGTTAGAAACACAGCTAGACGGTTAGACACACAGCTAGACGGTTAGAAACACAGCTAGACGGTTAGACACACAGCTAGATGGTTAGACACACAGCTAGACGGTTAGACACACAGCTAGACGGTTAGAAACACAGCTAGACGGTTAGACACACAGCTAGATGGTTAGACACACAGCTAGACGGTTAGACACACAGCTAGACGGTTAGAAACACAGCTAGACGGTTAGACACACAGCTAGATGGTTAGACACACAGCTAGACGGTTAGACACACAGCTAGATGGTTAGACACACAGCTAGACGGTTAGACACACAGCTAGATGGTTAGACACACAGCTAGACGGTTAGACACACAGCTAGATGGTTAGACACACAGCTAGATGCTTAGACACACAGCTAGACGGTTAGACACACAGCTAGACGGTTAGAAACACAGCTAGACGGTTAGACACACAGCTAGATGGTTAGACACACAGCTAGACGGTTAGAAACACAGCTAGACGGTTAGAAACACAGCTAGACGGTTAGACACACAGCTAGACGGTTAGAAACACAGCTAGACGGTTAGAAACACAGCTAGACGGTTAGACACACAGCTAGATGGTTAGACACACAGCTAGACGGTTAGACACACAGCTAGATGGTTAGACACACAGCTAGACGGTTAGACACACAGCTAGATGGTTAGACACACAGCTAGACGGTTAGACACACAGCTAGATGGTTAGACACACAGCTAGATGCTTAGACACACAGCTAGACGGTTAGACACACAGCTAGACGGTTAGAAACACAGCTAGACGGTTAGACACACAGCTAGATGGTTAGACACACAGCTAGACGGTTAGAAACACAGCTAGACGGTTAGAAACACAGCTAGACGGTTAGACACACAGCTAGACGGTTAGAAACACAGCTAGACGGTTAGAAACACAGCTAGACGGTTAGACACACAGCTAGACGGTTAGAAACACAGCTAGACGGTTAGAAACACAGCTAGATGCTTAGACACACAGCTAGACGGTTAGAAACACAGCTAGACGGTTAGACACACAGCTAGACGGTTAGAAACACAGCTAGATGCTTAGACACACAGCTAGACGGTTAGACACACAGCTAGACAGTTAGAAACACAGCTAGATGCTTAGACACACAGCTAGACGGTTAGACACACAGCTAGACGGTTAGAAACACAGCTAGATGCTTAGACACACAGCTAGACGGTTAGAAACACAGCTAGACGGTTAGACACACAGCTAGACGCTTAGACACACAGCTAGACGCTTAGACACACAGCTAGACGCTTAGACACACAGCTAGACGCTTAGACACACAGCTAGACGGTTAGACACACAGCTAGACGGTTAGAAACACAGCTAGATGCTTAGACACACAGCTAGACGGTTAGACACACAGCTAGACGGTTAGACACACAGCTAGATGCTTAGACACACAGCTAGACGCTTAGACACACAGCTAGATGGTTAGACACACAGCTAGACGGTTAGAAACACAGCTAGACGGTTAGAAACACAGCTAGACGGTTAGAAACACAGCTAGACGGTTAGAAACACAGCTAGACGGTTAGAAACACAGCTAGACGGTTAGACACACAGCTAGACGCTTAGACACACAGCTAGACGCTTAGACACACAGCTAGACGGTTAGACACACAGCTAGACGGTTAGACACACAGCTAGACGGTTAGAAACACAGCTAGATGCTTAGACACACAGCTAGACGGTTAGACACACAGCTAGACGGTTAGACACACAGCTAGATGCTTAGACACACAGCTAGACGGTTAGACACACAGCTAGACGGTTAGAAACACAGCTAGACGCTTAGACACACAGCTAGATGGTTAGACACACAGCTAGACGGTTAGAAACACAGCTAGACGGTTAGAAACACAGCTAGACGGTTAGAAACACAGCTAGACGGTTAGAAACACAGCTAGACGGTTAGACACACAGCTAGACGGTTAGAAACACAGCTAGACGGTTAGACACACAGCTAGATGGTTAGACACACAGCTAGACGGTTAGACACACAGCTAGATGGTTAGAAACACAGCTAGACGGTTAGACACACAGCTAGATGGTTAGACACACAGCTAGACGGTTAGACACACAGCTAGACGGTTAGAAACACAGCTAGACGGTTAGACACACAGCTAGATGGTTAGACACACAGCTAGACGGTTAGACACACAGCTAGATGGTTAGACACACAGCTAGACGGTTAGACACACAGCTAGATGGTTAGACACACAGCTAGACGGTTAGACACACAGCTAGATGGTTAGACACACAGCTAGATGCTTAGACACACAGCTAGACGGTTAGACACACAGCTAGACGGTTAGAAACACAGCTAGACGGTTAGACACACAGCTAGATGGTTAGACACACAGCTAGACGGTTAGAAACACAGCTAGACGGTTAGAAACACAGCTAGACGGTTAGACACACAGCTAGACGGTTAGAAACACAGCTAGACGGTTAGAAACACAGCTAGACGGTTAGACACACAGCTAGATGGTTAGACACACAGCTAGACGGTTAGACACACAGCTAGATGGTTAGACACACAGCTAGATGCTTAGACACACAGCTAGACGGTTAGACACACAGCTAGACGGTTAGAAACACAGCTAGACGGTTAGACACACAGCTAGATGGTTAGACACACAGCTAGATGGTTAGAAACACAGCTAGACGGTTAGAAACACAGCTAGACGGTTAGACACACAGCTAGACGGTTAGAAACACAGCTAGACGGTTAGAAACACAGCTAGACGGTTAGACACACAGCTAGACGGTTAGAAACACAGCTAGACGGTTAGACACACAGCTAGACGGTTAGAAACACAGCTAGATGCTTAGACACACAGCTAGACGGTTAGAAACACAGCTAGACGGTTAGACACACAGCTAGACGGTTAGAAACACAGCTAGATGCTTAGACACACAGCTAGACGGTTAGAAACACAGCTAGATGCTTAGACACACAGCTAGACGGTTAGACACACAGCTAGACGGTTAGAAACACAGCTAGACGCTTAGACACACAGCTAGACGGTTAGAAACACAGCTAGATGCTTAGACACACAGCTAGACAAAATAATATAATTGCTTCAGAGTTTGTTTTGATATTTCAACCTGCGTTGAAATAAGCCCTAGTCCATAGACTGTTCTCTCTGCTACCGCATGGCAAGCAGTACAGCAGTCCCAGGTCTAGGTCAAGGAGGCTTCTAAACAGGTTCTACCCCAAAGCCATAGTCACTTTAATAACTGTACCTACATGTACATAATTTCCTCAATTACCTCGGCACCGGTGCCCCCAGCTCATTGACACACTGACTCTGTACCGGTACCCCCTGTATAAAGCCCCGCTATTGTTATTTACTGCTGCTCTTTAATTATTTGTTATTTTTATCTTACTGTCTTAGTGATTTTCTTACAACTGCATTGTTGGTTAAGGGCTTGTAAGTAAGCATTTCACAGTATTTGGCGCATGTGACAAATAAAATGTATTTGATCTTAACTTAAAACCATTTACAGTTTTTTGCAATTGCTTACACACTTGTTGCGGCCATTGGCTCATTGTGTCAAAACTCGACACACAAGCCAAATGCGACACGACACTTGGAAAGAAACATCTCACTTCTATGTCAAAATGAAACTCTGCAATCAAAACCTAACAATCCTTTCTCAAAAAAATGGTATTTTTGCAACAAAATGATTACACACATGAATGACTCTTTCAGAGCAGCAATAAAACACTGCTGTCTTTGGTACTTTGTATACCTTTCAATTATCATACAGGCTCCTGTGAAAGATTGCTCCAGTGCAGTACATCTACTCACATTTCAATGGACACAAAAATAGAAAGGCTTCAGAAAAAAAGATATACAGCTGCTTTTTTTTTGCCATTGCAGGTTTTTACAACAAAGAAAAGTAGAATTACAGAACAGTAATCAATACAATATGTTACTGTAATCTCAATGAAACAAAAAGAATGACAAAAAAATAGTACTGTAAGGGATGGGGTGGATGGTTTATGGATCCTGCCTTCTGTTAGGCTCTGGCCACATCACCTCATCCACATCACAAGCAATGCCATCCCTGGCTAGGCAACGGAGAAAATATTGCCTTGCCCTGGACTGACCCCACCTCAATGTGTCACGCCCTGGCCATAGAGAGGCCTCTATTCTCTATTTTGGTTAGGCCAGGGTGTGACTAGGGTGGGCATTCTAGTTTCTTTATTTCTATGTTTTGGCTTTGGTATGGTTCTCAATCAGGGACAGCTGTCTATTGTTGTCTCTGATTGGGAATCATACTTAGGCAGCCTGATTTTCCACCTTAGTTGTGGGTAGTTGACTTTGTTAGTGGCCTGTAGCCCTAGTAAGCGTCACGGTCGTTTATGCTGGCAACATTCTAAATAAAAGAGAAATGTACGCTCACCTCGCTGCACCTTGGGCCGGTCATTTCCCTGACGACGTTCGCGACACAAGGTCTCCTCATGCCTCTTCCATTGCTTGCAGAAGAGGCAGGCGGGCATGTGGTTGGCGGTCATACACTTTCCAACGCCAAGCCAAAAATAATTCCTTAATTGGATTGAGAAATGGGGCGTAAGGGGGCAAGTATACAACTGTGAAGTTATTGTGGTTGGTGAACCAGTCCCTGACCAGAGCAGCCCGGTGGGAACTAACATTATCCCAGATGTCAACAAACATGGGCTGCTGTGGTCCGTCCTGTACAACTGCATTATGTAGTGCATCCAGAAATATGATTATGTGTGCAGTATTGTAGGGACCGAGGGTGGCATGGTGATGGAGAACTCCTTGCAGACTAATGGCGGCACACAAGGGGATATTTCCCCCGCGCTGCACAGGGACATTCACAACGGCCCTTTGTTCCATAACATTTCGGCCTCGACGCCTGGCTTTAGCTACATTGAATCCAGCTTCATCAACGAAAATAAACTCATGAGGCTGTGCAGGGGCATCAAAGTCCTGGACTCTATAACAGAAAATGCATACACACTGTACCGTGAACATGGTGTAACTACAATCTACAGGCAAGGTCACATACTGCTTTGTCTGACTATCTATGCAGTGCCAATAGGACACAATCTACCTCCATTACTGTGTAACAGTATAGTACAGTGAAACTATCTTGCACGTCGTCATAGCGAAGGTCTTTGACTCTAACGCTGTTCCTCTCAAATGGAACCCTGGACAGTGGCTTCATCGTACGTTGGCGTTGACAAAAGAGGTGGCAGACTGTCGACATAATGACACGGTTGATTATTATGGAATGTTGTGTGATCTGCGCTGATTTTCTCTCGTAGTTGATGTAGGCGGAGGGGGTTGACCCATGAACAGTTCCTGTTCATGGGTGAACAGACATTGCCGTCGTCTGGCAGTTCTGTAGAAAATACAAGAATGTGATGTTATTGGTTAAGTTATTTTATATGTGCTGTACTGTCATACTGTACATAGTAACATAAACTGTTTTACATGTACTTCACAGCACTACACCACTTTTTTTTGAGGAGCATAGATCTAATATTGTAGGACTACATTGTACTGTACTGTGATGCAGAATGGTTCTTTGTTCTTGTTCTTGTCCTCGTCCTCCTCTCTCTTCCTCTTCCCCTCGCTCTCACTGCCTCCATGTTTGCAAAGTTCTCACCAAAGAGGTGATCTTACCTGAGGTCTGTTTGTAGTGCTGAGGCTCAGACAAATTAGTGTTAAATTACTGTAGAAGTGTTTTCATGTGTGTGTGTGTTGCCAATTGCAGGTATATTTTGCATTTGTAATAGAAGTGTTTTCCCGATGATCGCAAGAGATTTCATTCTTGAGCGGAGTGTCTAATGTCAGAAACGACGTGTAGTGTTTTGAAAGTGTGTTGCAGAATTGCAAAGCAAAGTGCAAAGCATAAAATGTGTCTGTACATTTGGTGCCTTTTGTTTAAGGCCCGGTTACAAAAGATCAGGTTTTGATGCTTTTCACTTTCAGTGTGTATGCAATCAGCAGAAACGGTACATTTTACATTGACGTCAATGGGAGATTTGCACAAACGTTCAGGTGGTACGCCTGCTTCCCAAGTTAGGTTTCAGCCTTTATGTAGACCCTTATACATGATGAGAGCGCCTCAGTACAAGTCTGAAATGAGTGACACTCAGACCAGACCGAGACAGAGGAAACGCACAGATCCATTTCACTGAGTGTTATGCCACAAGCAGTGGGAGACATCTTACCAGGAGGAGGTCCAACTCATTTTGAGCTTGTCTCTCTCACTACAGAGGAACGGATAGTGCTGCCACCTTGCAGCATTGTGAGAGTGGTGAAACACACAGGGGTATGACAGGAACCATTACACTTACTGTAGATTACAGACACTGATTAGCGTGGCAGGGAAGTTAGAGGAGGGGAAGGCATCCTGGGCTTTCGCGTCTTTCGTCGCCAAATTATGACAGGTGCGCAACACGAAGACGAGGACTTGGAAGAGGAGGAGGAGGTGTGCTGACGATATGACAAAAGTAAATTGCATCAGACACTGAGGAGTCAGCGGGAACCTCCGACAGCATCTCTTTCCTGAGTCTCTCTCTTTCTCTCGGTCGCTCGATTCTCTTGCTCTCTCCCTCCCTCTCTCTGCTCAGTTCAGAAAGACGAAGCCACCTTCCTTTATTCGGAGAGAAAGCTGTTCCTGTCTCAAACTCTTCACACATGAAACGCTAACTGTATGTAAATGTCGTCTTTGATTCTGTTTAATATATCCGGGGTACAAGGTATCAGAATAAAAGAGCCTTTTTCTCTTTACCCATAAAGCACTGAAGCGCACGGGACAGTGGTTCCCCTGCTGCGAGGATAATGGGGAGAAATGTTTTTTTTTGCCATGAGATGAAACGATAAAGTAGAAGTGTGCTTTATGCTTTTCAAAGAGTCACCCCCCCCCCCCCCCCCCCCCCTCGTTTTTGGAGAGCGAATGAGAGAGAAAATTGTTGCGCCTAATTGAATGATTGCTGATTGTCGGAGGCTCACCTTTGATGATTTGTTTTTTTGCATATGTAAATGAGAGCATGGGTAGAAGACAGGTATGTCTGGTTGTGTATTCAAAGTATGCTGGAAGGTAAACTATGTTAGAAGTGAAGTTTACAGAGACTAAGGAATGGGTTGGAAGATCATGAGAGAAGTGTGTGTGTCTGCATATGTCAGCGTGCATATTATCTGTGTGTGTGTCTGCGTGTATATTCCTCGACACAGTCTAAGTCAATGTGTGTGTGTGTGTGTGTGTGTGTGTGTGTGGGAGGACAAGGAGCCGTGGGATGAGAGGGTGAGAGGGGTTGTTAAAGCCGTCTGTTTAAAAGGGAGCTGCAGCCGTGTGACCTTTTCAGCCTGGCCGGGGCTTGGTTTACATACAGATCAAGGGGCTGGGCCTCCCATCTGTGGCTGGATGAGGAGAGGCTGTCATGGGCATGCAGGGTGAGGAGTGGAGGGTGAGGGGCTGCGGGTGTGGGGTGAGAGGGGTGGAGGATTATGCTGAAGTCAATGGGCCTTGGAATATATCTGCCACCACCAAAGCAAAGCGCCATCTATGGATAGCACAGACTCAGGAAAAGCTATACAGCGGACTCTGTGTGTGTGTGTGTGTGCGTGCTCGTCTGTGTGGCTCCATGGGGTTTTCGATGAGAAACATTGCACTTCAAGAACCTCAAAACAAACTATGGATACACGTGTTACATACAGACCTCACCAAACAAGGCTTTTGCCCGTTTTGTAATGAACAACAATGTCATCTTCCTTCTGTTAGAAATTCTTCCACTGAGGGGTATTCAGTTCATAACTCCCACAGACCATTTCAACACTGTGAGCCAATCACAACGGAGACCGCAGGGCATGTCTCACAATATCTCTCTTTATTCATCTCTCTTTCTTTCTCTTCTTACTTTCTCTTCTTCCTCTCTCACACACACTTTCCACCACCAGCGTTGGCTTGGTGGTGTTTGATGCCACAGTATCATTGGCAGAGCCATGGACCACAGGAGTGGGAGAGGACCACACATGATTCAAATGTTGCCATGACACATCTCCTCAAATGACCAAATATGAAGAGACGGGGTCGGTCAGTCTGCATTTTGATGATGTCATGGGGTCCATTCACAAAAGTCTCAATTCCTATTAAGTCGAACACACATCACTTTTAATGGGTGCTGGGCTGGGGAATTACAGTGGAATAGAGCCACCACCACCACAGTCTCCTATAGGCACCATTTCTATTATTGTTTGCTTTCAACAATTACAAAAACTGAACTAAGAGTCTGGATAATATACAGCATGTGTCATTTAGAAAATGTTTTTCTCCAAAGTGACTTCCAATACAGTGTGTTGATACATTTTCAACATGTGTATGTGATCTTTGCTAGATTTGAACACACAACCTTCATGTTGCTAGTGCCACGCTCTTACCAACTGATTCACACAGAACGATTACTTCATTTCACAGGACTTGAGTTGAGCTTGGGTGAGCTGCTCATGTGTACAGTAGCTCACAGATATACTATGGTACCACCCCACAGTATCAGATATACAATGATAACACCCCACAGTATCAGATATAAAATGATACCACCCCACAGTAACATATATACTATGATACCACCCCACAGTAACGTATATACTATGATACCACCCCACAGTAACAGATATACTATGATACCACCCCACAGTAACAGATATACAATGATACCACCCCACAGTATTAGATATACAATGATACCACCCCACAGTCTCAGATATACTATGATACCACCCCACAGTAACATATATAATATGATACCCCCCCCCACAGTAACAGATATACAATGATACCACCCCACAGTAACAGATATACAATGATAACACCCCACAGTATCAGATATAAAATGATACCACCCCACAGTAACATATATACTATGATACCACCCCACAGTAACAGATATACAATGATACCACCCCACAGTAACAGATATACTATGATCCCCCCCCAGTAACAGATATACTACGGTACCCCCCCCCCCCCCCCACAGTAACAGATATACTATGATACCCCCCCACAGTATTCGATATACATTGATACCACCCCACAGTAACAGATATACAATGATACCACCCTACTGTAACATATATACTATGATACCCCCCCCCCCCCCCCCACAGCAACAGATATACTATGGTACCCCCCCACAGCAACAGATATACTATGGTACCCCCCCACAGTAACATATATACTATGACCCCCCCCCCCCCCCCCCACAGTAACATATATACTATGGTACCCCCACCACACAGTAACATATATACTATGATACCCCCCCACAGTATTCGATATACAATGGTACCACCCCACAGTAACAGATATACAATGATACCACCCCACAGTAACAGATATACAATGATACCACCCCACAGTAACAGATATACAATGATACCACCCCACATTAACAGATATACAATGATACCACCCCACAGTAACAGATATACAATGATACCACCCCACATTAACAGATATACAATGATACCACCCCACAGTAACAGATATACAATGATACCACCCCACATTAACAGATATACAATGATACCACCCCACATTAACAGATATACAATGATACCACCCCACAGTAACATATATACTATGATACCACCCCACAGTAACAGATATACAATGATACCACCCCACATTAACAGATATACAATGATACCACCCCACAGTAACATATATACTATGATACCACCCCACAGTAACAGATATACAATGATACCACCCCACAGTAGCAGATATACAATGATACCACCCCACAGTAACATATATACTATGATACCCCCACCCCACAGTAACATATATACTATGATACCCCCCCCCCCCCCCCCCACACACACATTAACATATATACCTTGGTACCACCCATCCCCCAACAGTAACAGATATACTATGATACCCCCCCCACATTAACAGATATACTATGGTACCCCCCCACCCCACAGTACCATATATACTATGGTACCCCCACCCCACAGTAACATATATACTATGGTACCCCCCACCCCCGTTTGTTGCCACACCGACAAAGACCGCGTGACTACACTGGCAACGATGATCCAGCTGGGCTTGACAGCAGAGCACACATGAAAGGAATGGAGGGATGGATGGAGTGTGGGAGAGGAGGGAGAGAATGAGGGATGAACAGAAACACACAGAAGGATCATGCTGTTCACAGCAGCAGGTGCAAGAGAGAGCAAAGGGACGGGGGGGGGGTGAAGAGAGAAGTTTCGTAGAAGAGGGGGGGTAACATGTAACATTCATTGGCTGCAACTACTACACCATCAAGTCCCAGAGAGAGAACCCCTGCATGGGTCGAAATCAAGCACACTCTGTTTGATGTGGAACCACTGAGGTTTTAGTTATAAACCCTTGAACTTGTGGTGGTATGCGGTGATGACATTCAATGTCCCAAAGGGTGGTGGTGGTTTAGAGTATCAAATATATATATATATTTTTGTGGGGGTTGCCTTGCAGTGTTTTTAGTACAAAACCATGGTTTATATGATGTTGAATGTAAAAGATGTGGCAGTGGACGCCACCAATGTTGTCATAAGTTGCAAATTCACAACTGTTTCGTTTCCACAATATAAAATGGCTGCCGTTTGTCAGACTTGGATATTGAAGGAGCCGTTATCCATTACATCTACAATTAGTTTTGCCTACATACGGGCATTTCCTCTTTATGAAGTAATTTTCATTAGCTACTACTTTTCTCAGAACTTTTATGATATTTAGCCCTGCAAAGTAGAACAACGAGTGCTAACACTTTAGCCTATTCCACGGGGGGAACTGGTGCCCTGCGAAACATTTGAAAACATACCCAGTGATATGAAGCTAGAGAGGGAAGAAGAAATCAAATTACAGTAGATATCAGTCTGGAGGAGACAATTCTCTCTCAAAGACATGGCATGGCGTTGACAGACACCAGGAGAACAGGCAGGGGAGGATAGCTAAAGATCTTTCCCTTTGATGAGACATAACAATATCCAAATCCCCAACCGCCTCTTATTTAAGTTACTGAGGACTCTAAAAAGGGAAGTTCTCCAAAGTCGCTCAGAAGCTTGCGCTTTAGGTGTGGGGAGGGAAGGAGAGAAGAAGAAAAAAACGAAGATAATGTTTATGCATTAGATTTTCAAAGCGCTTTTTTCTGCAAGGAAATTCTGATTCAAAGGTGTACTTCTTGCAGAAAGATCTGAGGGTTTTTCTCCCTCCCTGTTCTTGCTTGAGTGACAAAGTCTCTCTGTAGCTTAGCTGAGGCTTTGTATGCATATAGTTTCTGTGTGTGAGTATTATATATAGCTATATCAACCACGCGGACTGAGTGATGCATAGCTCTATACATTATGGATGACCTTTTCAATAGGCAAACTACAATTTGCATGTGACACTAGAAGGAGCAGTAACACTAGTACCTGTGCTTGTTAGGTTATTAGGTGAGGAGGTTCTACTCCCGTACCTAATAAATATCAGTACTGTAATCTTACTCATCTCAATACAACCTCTCACTTCACAATCTCATCACTAAGTCACCACCAACACAATATATCCCTTTCCAAGACATCACAAAACTATGTCACCACCATTGCAATGTAGCCCATCCATCAGAAATCTATGTCAATAGCATCACAAATGATGCCTGATTTTTTATTTGTTTGATTTCACCTTTATTTAACCAGGTAAGTTAGTTGAGACCAAGTTCTCCTTTACAACTGTGACCTGGCCAAGATAAAGCAAAGCAGTGCGACACAAACAACACAGAGTTACACATGGAATAAACAATCATGCAGTCAATAATACAACAGAAAAGGTGTGTGCAAATGAGGTAGGATAAGGGAGGTAAGGCAATAAATAGGCCATAGTGGCAAGATAATTACAATATAGCAATTAAACACTGGACTGATTGATGTGCAGAAGATTAGTGTGAAAGTAGATATACTGGGGTGGAAAGGAGCCAAATAAAATAAATAACAGTATGGGGAATGAGGTAGTTGGATGGGCTATTTACAGATGGGCTATGTACAGGTGCAGTGATCTGTGAGCTGCTCTGACAGCTGGTGCTTAAAGTTAGTGAGGGAGATATGAATCTCCAGCTTCAGTGATTTTCTGCAGTTCGTTCCAGTCATTGGCAGCAGGGAACTGGAAGGAAAGGCGGCCAAATTAGGAATTGGCTTTGGGGGTGACCAGTGAGATATACCTGCTGGAGCGTGTGCTACGGGTGAGTGCTGCTATGGTGACCCGTGAGCTGAGATAAGACGGAGCTTTACCTAGCAAAGACTTCTAGATGACCTGGAGCCAGTGGGTTTGGCGACGAATATGAAGCGAGGGCCAGCCAACGAGAACATACAGGTCGCAATGGTGGGTAGTATATGGGGCTTTAGTGACAAAATGGATGGCACTGTGATAGACGGCATCCAATTTGCTGAGTAGTAAAGACCTTTAAGTCTTTACTGAAGACTCATCTCTTCAGTGGGTCATATGATTGAGTGTAGTCTGGCCCAGGAGTGGGAAGGTGAACGGAAAGGCTCTGGAGCAACGAACCGCCCTTGCTGTCTCTGCCTGGCCTGTTCCCCTCTTTCCACCGGGATTCTCTGCCTCTAACCCTATTACAGGGGCTGAGTCACTGGCTTGCTGGGGCTCTCTCATGCCATCCCTGGAGGGGGTGCGTCACCTGAGTGGGTTGATTCACTGTTGTGGTCATCCTGTCTGGGTTGGCGCCCCCCCCTTGGGTTGTGCCGTGGCGGAGATCTTTGTGGGCTATACTCAGCCTTGTCTCAGGATGGTAAGTTGGTGGTTGAAGATATCCCTCTAGTGGTGTGGGGGCTGTGCTTTGGCAAAGTGGGTGGGGTTATATCCTTCCTGTTTGGCCCTGTCCGGGGGTGTCCTCGGATGGGGCCACAGTGTCTCCTGACCCCTCCTGTCTCAGCCTCCAGTATTTATGCTGCAGTAGTTTGTGTCGGGGGGCTGGGGTCAGTTTGTTATATCTGGAGTACTTCTCCTGTCCTATTCGGTGTCCTGTGTGAATCTAAGTGTGCGTTCTCTAATTCTCTCCTTCTCTCTTTCTTTCTCTCTCTCGGAGGACCTGAGCCCTAGGACCATGCCCCAGGACTACCTGACATGATGACTCCTTGCTGTCCCCAGTTCCTCTCTAGGTTTCTTCCTAGGTATTGGCCTTTCTAGGGAGTTTTTCCTAGCCACCGTGCTTCTACACCTGCATTGCTTGCTGTTTGGGGTTTTAGGCTGGGTTTCTGTACAGCACTTTGAGATATCAGCTGATGTACGAAGGGCTATATAAATACATTTGATTTGATTTGATTTGTTGGAGGCTATTTTGTAAATGACATCGCTGAAGTCAAGGATTGGTAGGATAGTCAGTTTTACGAGGGTATGTTTGGCAGCATGAGTGAAGGATGCTTTGTTGCGAAATAGGAAGCCGAATCTAGATTTAATTTTGGATTGGAGATGCTTAATGTGAGTCTGCAGGACTTTTACAGTCTAGCCAGACACCTAGGTATTTGTAGTTGTCCACATATTCTAAGTCAGAACCGTCCAGAGTAGTGATGCTGGACGGGTGGGCAGGTGTGGGCAGTGATCGGTTGAAGAGCATGCATTTAGTTTTACTTGCATTTAAGAGCAGTTGGAAGCCACGGAAGGAGAGTTGTATTGCATTGAAGCTCGTCTGGAGGTTAACACAGTGTCCAAAGAAGGGACAGAAGTATACAAAATGGTGTTGTCTGCGTAGAGCTGGATCAGAGAATCACCACCAGCAAGAGCGACATCATTGATGTATACAGAGAAACGAGTCGGCCCGAGAATTTAACCCTGTGGCAACCCCATAGAGACTGCCAGAGGCCCTGACATCAGGCCCTCCGATTTGACACACTGAACTCTGTCTGAGAAGTAGTTGGTGAACCAGGCAAGGCAGTCATTTGAGAAACCAAGGCTGTTGAGTCCGCTGATAAGAATGTGGTGATTGACAGAGTTGAAAGCTTTGGCCAGGTCGATGAATACAGCTGCACAGTATTGTCTTTTATCGATGGCGGTTATGATATCGTTTAGGACCTTGAGCGTGGCTGAGGTGCACCCATGACCAGCTTGGAAACCAGATTGCATAGCGGAGAAGGTACGGTGGGATTCGAAATGGTCGGTGATCTGTTTGTTCACTTGGCTTTCAAACACCTTAGAAAGGCAGGGTAGGATCTGCAGGGTCTGTTTGGGTCGAAAGTGTCTCCCCCTTTGAAGAGGGGGATGACCGCGGCAGCTTTCCAATCTTTGGGGATCTCACATGATACAAAAGAGAGGTTGAACAGGCTAGTAATAGGGGTTGCAACAATTTCAGCTGATAATTTTAGAAAGAGAGGGCCCAGATTGTCTAGCCCGGCTGATTTGTAGGGCTCCAGATTTTGCAGCTCTTTCAGAAAATCAGCTATCTGGATTTGGGTGAAAGAGAAATGGGGGAGGCTTGGGAAAGTTGCTGTGGGGGGTGCAGGGCTGGTGACCAGAGTAGGGGTAGCCAGGTGGAAAGCAAGGTCAGCCGTAGAAGAATGCTTATTGAAATTCTCAATTATCATGGATTTATCGGTGGTGACAGTACTTCCTAGCCTCAGTGCAGTGGACAGCTGGGAGGAGGTGCTCTTATTCTCCATGGACTTTAGTGTCCCAGAACTGATGGTGAGGAAAGCACTTTTAAAGAATAACCAGACATCCTCTACTGTCGGAATGAGTTCTAAATGATTTCAGCATACCCGGGCCAGGTGTTAAGCATGTCCCAGTTTATGTCACATAACAGCACGAGCTCTGAAGATAGATGGGGGGGACACAATCAATTCACATATGGTGTCCAGGGCACAGCTTGGGGCAGAAAGTGGTCTATAGCCAGCAACAACGGTGAGAGACTTGTTTCTGGAAATGTGGATTTTTAAAAGTAGAAGTTCAACTTGTTTGGGCACAGACCTGGATAGTAAGACAGAACTCTGCAGGCTATCTCTGCAGTAGATTGCAACTCCACCCCCTTTGGAAGTTCTATCTTGTCGGAAAATGTTATAGTCAGGGATGTAAATGTCAGGGTTTTTGGTGGTCTTCCAAAGCCAGGATTCAGACACGGCTAGGACATCCAGGTTGGCAGAGTGTGCTAAAGCAGTGAATAAAACAAACTTAGGGAGGAGGCTTCTAATGTTAACATGCATGAAACCAAGGCTTTTACGGTTACAGAAGTCAACAAATGAGAGCGCCTAGGGAATGGGAGTGGAGCGAGGCACTGCAGGGCCTGGGTTAACCTCTACATCACCAGAGGAACAGAGGAGGAGTAGGATAAGGGTACGGCTATAGGCTATAAGAACTGGTTGTCTAGTACATTCGGAACAGAGAGTAAAAGGAACAGGTTTCTGGGCACCGTAGAATAGATTCAAGGCACCATGTACAGACAAAGGTATGGTAGGATGTGAATACAGTGGAGGTAAACCTATGCATTGAGTGACGATGAGAGAGATATTGTCTCTAGAAACATAATTTAAACCAGGTGAGGTCACCGCATGTGTGGGAGGTGGAACTAAAGGGTTAGCTAAGGCGTATTGAGCAGGGCTAGAGGCTCTACAATGAAATAAGGCAATAATTACTAACCAAAACAGCAATGGACAAGGCATATTGACATTAGGGAGAGGCATGCGTAGCCGAGTGATCATTGGGTCCAGTGAGTAGCTAGGCAAGCTGGAGGCACGGCAATTCAGACAGCTAGCGGGCCGGGGATAGCAGGCTAGCAGAAGGGCCTTAGAGGAACGTCACGATGGAAGAAGTCAGTTGTACCCTTCATGCGGTTACGTCGGCAGAACAGTTGTGATGGATCAGCAAGGCTCCGTGTAATAGAAGGTTCCAGACCAATTGGCAAAATCGGTATAGTAGCCCAAACAAATTGGCTGATGGACTTCAGCTAACAGTCCGGTGTGCTCTAGACAGCTAGCGGGCTAGCAAATGGGCATTCAGGGGACATCGCGACGGGGGAGCCAGTTGAAAAAAACACTCGGGCGGATTACGTCGGTAGTCCAGTCGTGAAGGATCGGCGGGGCTCCGTTTCGGCATAAAAGGGGTCCAGGCCAATTGGCAAAATAGGCTTTGTAGCCCAAGGAGTAGCTGATGGACCTCTTCAGCTAGCTGGGAGATCGGTCTAGCGTAGGCTAGCTCGCTGCGATGATCCAGGTGAAGAGGTTCAGAGCTTGCGTAGGAATCCGGGCATATGGAGAATAAGAAGTCCGATACGCTCTGGGTTGAATCGCATTGTGCAGACTGGCAGGAGTTAAAGGTTAAAGGCTAAAGGTTAGCTGATGACCGCTAGCAGTGGCTAGCTGACTACTAGCTAGTAGCTAGTTAGCTGGCTGGCTTCTGTTGGGGGTTCCGGTTCTGAAGTAAAGAAAACAGCAGATCCGTACCACATTGGGTGAGGTGGGTTGCAGGAGAGTATGTTGAAAATATTTTTTAAAATATATGCGAAGAAGAAAAAATATAATAAGGTGTATATACACGGGACACGACAAGACGAAGACAAAAGACTCCTGACTGCTATGCCATCACAATGTTGCCACCAGAACAACATATCACTTTCACTGTATTACCATCACATCATAATACAGCCACCATATAAGTCTAATATCTCTGCTCCCTATTCCAAGTCATTTCCATCAATACTCCATGATGTGTGGCTTCTGCTAAGTAAAAGTCCTAACTTCCAGACTTCAAGAGGTTGAGAGGACTTTAAAACGGCTGCAAGAACAAGCGACGCGAGAGCACGCTTAGTGCATAGTGCTGAGCACAGCTACAATACATACAGTATGTGTGATTAAATATTCAAATGAGCTCCTTTAGAATCAATGGAAGGCTTTGAGGGCCCCTAATGAGGACGATGTCTGAAGTTAAACATTCGGAGTCGCTTGAAGTGCCACCATGGAAGAAAGCAAGACCCGAGAAAGGAGGGGAGGAAAAGGGAACGATTCGCGGCTTTGATGCAGGGATTTCACCGTGGGGCAAGACGTTCCCCAAGACACTGTTTCTAGCAATCCCTCGCCAACACTCTGGGAGAAATGAGGAAGAAGAAGGGAACGAGGAGATGGAACAGAGAGAAAAGAAAGGAAGAGAAATACAAAAAATAAATGTAGTGGTTCGTGAGGAAGAGAAAAAGAACAGGGATGTGATGTGAAAAATTAAGGGATAGAAAAGGGGCAATGAAAAAGAAGACAGGAAAGGGCACCTTTTCCCGCTCATCCCTATATCCCTCCCATACTCACGAGAAGGACGTTGGCCAGGGTGGGCTTGAATAACTGGGACAGAGGGAGAGAAGTATGCGCGCACACACACACACACACACACACACACACTCAGAGAGACTGGGGCTGTGCTATACTTCTATCTCTCCAAAGCAGTGGGAGACGAGTGGCACCTCGAACATGCCCACCATTAAAAGCCAGAGAGTACTGAAGAGGCCTGTTGAAAAGAAACCTGTGCGTTTATGATGTAAATAAATGTTGTTCCACTCCTTTATTCATCCCTTTTCCATTTTGATGTGCTTTGAAATGTCATATGCACATCCAATTTAACAGACACAGAGGCTTTCTTTTGCCCCCTTTTAACATGTGTAAAAAGATTTGGCTGCATATTTGCCCTTGTTTTTCCAATCCGATCGTCACTGTTGAAATATTTGAACCGCGTGTGCATGGAGTCACAGTACCAGTCAAACGTTTGGACACACCCACTCATTCAATTGTTTTTCTTTATTTGTACTATTTTCTACATTGTAGAATAATAGTGAAGACATCGAAACTATGAAATAACACAGGTGGAATCATGTAGTAACACAAAAAGTGTTAATTAACAAATGAAAATATGTTTTATAGTTTAGATTCTTCAATGTAGCCACTCTTTGCCTTGATGACAGATTTGCACACTGGTTCACCTGAAATACTTTTCCAACCGTCTTGAAGGAGTTTCCACATATGCTGAGTACTTGTTGTCTGCTTTTCCTGCACTCTGCGGTCCAACTCAGATGATTGTGGGGGCCAGGTCATCTGATGCAGCACTCTCCTCCTTGGTCAAATAGTCCTTACGCAGCCTGGAGGTGTGTTGGGTCATTGTCCTGTTGAAAAACAAATGATAGTCTCACTGAGCGCAAACCAGATGGGATGGCATATCGCTACAGAATGCTGTTGTAGCCATGCTAATTAAGTGTGCCTTGAATTCTAAATAAACCACTGACAGTGTCACCAGCAAAGCAACCCCACACCATCACATCTCCTCCTCCATGCTTCACGGTGGGAACCACACATGCAGAGATAATCTGTTCACCTACTCTGTGTCTCACAAAGACACGGTGGTTGGAACCAAATATCTCAAATTTGGACTCATCAGACCAAAGGACAGATTTCCACTGGTCTAATGTCCATTGCTCATGTTTCTTTGCCAAAACAAGTCTCTTCTTATTATTGGTGTCCTTTAGCAGTGGTTTATTTGCAGCAATTTGACCATGAAGGCCTGATCCACGCAGTCTCCTCTGAACAACTGGTGCTGAGATGTGTCTGAAACTTGAACTCTGTAAAGCATTTATTTGGGCTGCAATCTGAGATGCATTTAATTGCTGATTTCTGAGGCTGGTAACTCTAATGATCTTATCCTCTGCAGCAGAGGTAACTCTGGGTCTTCCTTTCCTGTGGCGGTCCTTGTGAGAGCCAGTTTCATCATAGCGCTTGATGGTTTTTGCGACTGCTTTCAAAGTTCTTTACATTTTCTGGATTGTCTTAAAGTAATGATGGACTGTTGTTTCTTTTTGCTTATTTGAGCTGTTCTTGCCATAATATGGATTTGGTCATTTTTTTAAACCTTTATTTACCGAATAGGGCTATCTTCTGTATACCCCACTACCTTGCCACAACACAACTGACTGGCTTAAACACATTAAGAAGGAAATAAATTCCACAAATGAACTTTTAACAAGGCACACACCTGTTAAGTAAAACGCATTTTAGGTGACTACCTCATGAAGCTGGTTGAGAGAATACCAAGAGTGTGCAAAGCTGTCATCAAGGCAAAGGGTGGCTATTTGAAGAATCTCAAATAAAAAAAATATTTTCAATTGTTTAACACTTTGTTGGTTACTACATGATTCCATATGTGTTTCTTCATAGTTTTGATGTATTCACTCTTATTCCACAATGTAGAAAATAGTACAAAATAAAGAAAAACCCTTGAATGAGTAGGTGTGTCCAAACTTTTGACTGGTACTGTTTTTGATTTTAGTCAGATGGTTTGCGCTGTTTTTCTTTCATTACCAAAACTATGTGAGGTTTTCTTTAAGGTCTTTCCTTTATATCCATTTAAATATTTTATTTCTGTGACCTCTTATATTGACCTCTTACATATCCACTGTAATGTAACCGGACTGTATTTGACACCACTTAAAGTTAATGTTTAACTGAATATTCCCATGATGTCACACGTACACTTTAGCAATCGTTTATAGGATGGCCTGGATGACCTGTCTGACTGTCGGCCGAGACAAAAACGTCACTCTAACCCGCCTGACACACTCTGACCCCTGACCCCCCCCCCCCCCCCCCCCCCTTCGCCGCGATGAAAGACGTGGGGATACCGTTACGTCTATTTATTTTTCCTCTCCAATCTCTGGACTTATGTGGAAGAAGAGAGGGAGGAGGTGTGGAGGGGAGGGGTGAAGGGGGTTCAAAGCTTCCAGCTGGAGGCAGCAGTGGCTGAAGGAGGAGCGAGGGTGGAGGGCTGGAAGGGTGGAGAGATAGAGGGGGGTATATAGAGGGGGAGATTGGGGTGTGGTGGAGACAGCTGGATCGCGACCGTGGTTCACACGCTTCTGGACCTGATACCCACTTGTCAGGGCCCCCTCCCTCCCCTCCAACCGACCCCTCTACAATGCCTGAATAAAGCTACTGTGACAACCACAAGGGCCACCGGCTGTGAACATGGCCCCAACAAACACACACATACAGTGAACACATGCATACACGAGTGGACATTTATGATTTCTGGTGAGCTCATTCGCACCGCATGGAGTTCTGCACCGCAACAATGTTGTAAGGAAACTTACAGCATTATGTTTCATGCTGTTGACTGGGTGTAAGGATACAGATTGATGCTTACTGGATGGACATTGAGTGAAGATTTGTGATCTTGTGAAGAAAAAAAAGGCATCGTGACAGGAATGTGTGTGTCTGTCTACAAATATGATGCTTCAAAGTGAAACAAATGTCACAAACTTGAAAGGAGTTTTGAAAGGGATGGCATTTGGAGAATGTGGATTTCACATGCTTCACTACTTGACAACAGAGGGCTACAGTGCGTCATTTTAGAGCTTCAGAGAATTAAGTATTACAAAGCAATTTTGTGGAATCTTCTGTTAGAAGAAAGTGTTGATGATTAATTCAGTGGAATAAAGTGTCTCAACCCTGACATTAGTATTAGCAGTTAAACCATCAAAAATCGCAGTTCAGGAGAGGAAAAAGAAATGCGTCAAGTTAGGTTAATGGAAGTGTCTGTTTGATAATGAGGTCTTAACGCTGACTCACTCAAAAGGCGGCCATTTTGTTTCTGGGTTCAAATCAGGGTTCCAGACGGTGACAAAGAAACCCAACACACACTTAGAACACGTTCAGGGCCTAGAGCTGGTCCCAAGACTCATCCGTTTTCTACAGCCATCTTTGAACAGAATTAGATCGACCAATTGTTATGTTTACCTTTGACCTCTTATTGCCTTTGTGCGTGCCAACAGAGCCCTTGTTTACGATGCACTCCCCATCTCCTAAACTGTCAGTCATATTAGAGAGTGTGAGGATGCTTAATCTGTCCAATCCCTCCATTTCAATAACGTCTCGCTTGCCCCCTAGGGCTGGACATCATGTGCGTATTGTGAGGTGATACTCTCCAAACAGTGCTGCACTGTAAACACTTTGGGATTGAGATACTTATTACAGCTTCCCCCATACACCCCCTCCTTCAGAGGACAGCCTATAGATTGAAAGATATGCTTTGTGTCTCATCCCTTCACTCTCCGGCCCAGCAAGACACACACAGTGTGTGTAGCAGTGTGTTGTTGTGTGTTTTGTGACTGTTGTCGTGCCCATCCTTCATGATTGAGACTTAATAAAGCCTAATCCCTGCCGCGTTGTCCTCTCTCCGTTCGCACGCTCCCGCTGGCCGAGTGTCTTGAGTGTTGCTGTAGTTTGCAGAGAGAAACCGTCTCAAACCGCCGTGGCGCACTAGTCGACGGCACACACGGGGGTGGGGGGGTGGGGAGGGGACACAGCTCCCCCGATTCACCGTCACACTCGCTAGATCTCGCCCCCCCCCCTCTTCCTTCCGAACGAGAGAAGAAAAGGCCTTCAGAAATAATGGGAATACAAGTATTTCTCTCTCCCTCAGACACAACAGCAGTTCGCCCAAGCATTGTTTTTTTTTTCTCTCTCTCTCTCTCTCTCTCTCTTTTCAGTGAAGAAAAAACAACAAAAAACGAGGATTTGTCGCAGCACCTGGCGACGCGCGACTGCTCTTTGATCACTTGTCGAGCCAAATTCCGCCTCTGGATTAATGCGAACAAACTTAGCTTTTTTGAGACACATACAGTGGGGAGAACAAGTATTTGATACACTGCCGATTTTGCAGGTTTTCCTACTTACAAAGCATGTAGAGGTCTGACATTTTTATCATAGGTACACTTCAACTGTGAGAGAATCCAGAAAATCACATTGTATGATTTTTAAGTAATTAATTAGCATTTTATTGCATGACATAAGTATTTGATACATCAGAAAGCAGAACTTAATATTTGCTACAGAAACCTTGGTTTGCAATTACAGAGATCATATGTTTCCTGTAGTTCTTGACCAGGTTTGCACACACTGCAGCAGGGATTTTGGCCCACTCCAACATACAGACCTTCTTCAGATCCTTCAGGTTTCAGGGCTGTCGCTGGGCAATACAGACTTTCAGCTCCCTCCAAAGATTTTCTATTGGGTTCAGGTCTGGAGACTGGCTAGGCCACTCCAGGACCTTGAGATGCTTCTTACGGAGCCACTCCTTAGTTGCCCTGGCTGTGTGTTTCGGGTCGTTGTCATGCTGGAAGACCCAGCCACGACCCATCTTCAATGCTCTTACTGAGGGAAGGAGGTTGTTGGCCAAGATCTCGCAATACATGGCCCCATCCATCCTCCCCTCAATACGGTGCAGTCGTCCTGTCCCCTTTGCAGAAAAGCATCCCCAAAGAATGATGTTTCCACCTCCATGCTTCACGGTTGGGATGGTGTTCTTGGGGTTGTACTCATCCTTCTTCTTCCTCCAAACACAGCGAGTGGAGTTTAGACCAAAAAGCTCTATTTTTGTCTCATCAGACCACATGACCTTCTCCCATTCCTCCTCTGGATCATCCAGATGGTCATTGGCAAACTTCAGACGGGCCTGGACATGCGCTGGCTTGAGCAGGGGGACCTTGCGTGCACGGCAGGATTTTAATCCATGACGGCGTAGTGTGTTACTAATGGTTTTCTTTGAGACTGTGGTCCCAGCTCTATTCAGGTCATTGACCAGGTCCTGCCGTATAGATCTGGGCTGATCCTTCACCTTCCTCATGATCATTGATGCCCCACGAGGTGAGATCTTGCATGAAGCCCCTGACCGAGGGTGATTGACCGTCATCTTGAACTTCTTCCATTTTATAATAATTGCGCCAACAGTTGTTGCCTTCTCACCAAGCTGCTTGCCTATTGTCCTGTATCCCATCCCAGCCATGTGTAAGTCTACAATTTTATCCCTGATGTCATTACACAGCTCTCTGGTATTGGCCATTGTGGAGAGGTTGGAGTCTGTTTGATTGAGTGTGTGGACAGGTGTCTTTTATACAGGTAACGAGTTCAAACAGGTGCAGTTAATACAGGTAATGAGTGGAGAACAGTAGGGGTTCTTAAAGAAAAACTAACAGGTCTCTGAGAGACAGAATTCTTACTGGTTGGTAGGTGATCAAATACTTATGTCATGCAATAAAATGCTAATGAATTACTTAAAAATCATACAATGTGATTTTCTGGATTTTTGTTTTAGATTCCGTCTCTCACAGTTGAGGTGCACCTTTGATCAAAATTACAGACCTCTACATGCTTTGTAAGTAGGAAAACCTGCAAAATCGGCAGTGTATCAAATACTTGTTCTCCCCACTGTAGAAATGGTCTTGAGAGCTAATGAATGTTACCTTTCACACATGCCACACAAACATCTGTCTTGCGGTGAAGGTGACTGTTGCAAACCACAAAGCATAGTTGTGTGTGTGGCCGTCTCTCTGTCTATCTCTGACTTGCTTTGTCTCAAACTTACACTTAGGCTATGCCCTTGCCTACAGATATATGTACACCTATACACACAAATAGTGCATAGGCCTTCAAACCTGGCAGTTCAGTAGGCCTGTACACTAATACATTATATTACACCATGAAAATGCAATTCGGATAAAAAAGGGTATGGATTTTACTGTTGACTAGTTTTCTTGATACACTAGTTCAGGGGAAATTTAAATTTGAGCCTGGAGGCCCAGAGTACTGCTGGTTTTATTTATTCCACTGTAGGTAATTGACTAATTCATGATTGGACTCCTAGGTCTGAATCAGTCCCTGATTGGAGGATAAGAATGAAAATCAGCTGTATTTCTGACCTTGATGTCCAAATTTGAGAAAGTGTCACTAGCTCCTTTTGTCATTTAGAAGTGGAAGAAGTGAGAGGACCAGAAGTAAAGGGTGAGTGTGAAGGAGAGAAGGAAAGAGCGAGGGGTAGAAAGGCAGATATCAGGGCCCTGTTCTGTGGTGGAAAAAGTACCCAATTGTCAACATTGAATAAAAGTAAAGATACCTTAATAGAAAATGACTCAAGCAAAAGTGAAAGTCACCCAGTAAAATATTACTTGAGGGAAAGTCTAAGTATTTGGTTTTACATTTAGTTAAGTATCAAAAGTAAACCGAATTGTTAAAATATATTTCAGCATCAAAAGTAAAAGTATAAATCATTTCAAATTCCTTATATTAAGCAAACCAGGTGGGACAATTTTATTTTCACTTTTGTATTTACAGATAGCGAAGGGCACACTCCAACACTCAGACACAATTTACAAGCATTTGTGTTTAATGAGTCCGCCAAATCAGAGGCAGTAGGGATTACTAGGGATGTCCTCTTGATACGTGAGTCAATCGGACCATTTTCTTGTCAAAATGTAACAAGTACTTTTGGGTGTCAGGGACAATGTATGGCGTAAAAAGTACTTTATTTTATTTAGGAATGTAGGGAAGTAAAAGTTGTCAAAAATATGAATAGTAAAGTACAGCTACCAAAAAAAACGACTTAAGTAAAAGTACATTAAAGTACTACTTAAGTACTTTACACCACTGCTAGTAACAGGAGATGCCCTGTACTGAAACAACCTAATCTTCTCCAGGTGTCAGTGAGTGTGTTAGTCTGCTCCAGACTGTGTGTGTGTGTGTCACACGTATGTATGTGCCTTTTTGCATGTTCATAAGAGAATGTTGTCTGCTCCGAGAGGTTGCTGGTTTCAAGCCCTGAGCCGATTAGGTAAATCTGTCAATGTGCCCTTGAGCAAGGCACTTAACCTTAATTGCTTCTGTAAGTCTGCTAAATTACTCAAATGTAAAGGCAAAATGAGGAATTTGAGGATCCCCTAGTCCATCAGTCCCCTTGTCTTCTCTTGGTGAGTTGTCTCATGACAGGTGACAACCGCAGGCTACACCCCATGCTGAGGCTAGCTCAACTGGGCCTCTCACAAACTATCCCTTTAAGTGGTCTTCAAATTCAAAGAGACAAACCAAGCTTAACAGTGAGCTCGACGGAGTTAGCGCCTAGCGTGGGAGCGACCTTTGACCTAGCATTGGAATCTAGTTCATTTGACAGCTGCCTCTGAGGCCTCCTGACTTTAGCAGTGCTAATGATGCTAACAGAGATGTTGAGGATGGATGCGTATGCTATGTAGGCTCGGCTAGCTCTGCTGTCTGTTGAGTGGACAGTGAGGTGAGGACAAGGGGCTAACAGTTGCTCTAGTTGTCCAATCTGCCACTAGGGTGGCATAGGGAGATCAAAGGTAAACGAGCATGGGCCGGATCGGCATGGCAAATGGGGGGGATCGTCACGGCAGCTAATCCCACAGCGATTCCACCAGGGGGGACTACCATCCACCACAAGACGGCACGCAAGCAGAAAGGACACTGAACAGCCTATCCACAATTCCAAGCAACTTCCCTCACTCGTGCAATATACTGGGCCTGTTAAATATTTGAGGTGTCTATGTGCCTTCCTCCCTTTACACCAGCACCAGGCTTCTACAGTACATTATGTCCCTCCTTCCTGCCATTCTGGGAACTGTTTCTCCTCAGAGTGAACGTGGTGAGAGAAAGGGGTCCGGGAAGGAGTTCTCCTTTCTTCATTACAAGTGGTCAGAGAGTGTTGAGGTTTGTGTGTACATGTGTACATGTGTACATGTGTTTGTACGTACATGTGCGTACGTGGATACAGTGCCTTCGGAAAGTATTCAGACTTTTTCCATATTTTGTTACTTTTACAGCCTTGTTCTAAAATGGATTAAATAAATAAAAAATACTCAGCAATATAACCACAATACCCCATAATGACAAAGTGAAAACAGGTGTTTAGAAGAAAAAAAAACATTTACATAAGTATTCAGACCCTTTGCTATGAGACTTGAAATTAAGCTCAGGTGTATCCTGTTTCCATGGATCATCCTTGAGATGTTTCTACAACTTCATTGGAGTCCACCTGTGGTAAATTCAATTGATTGGACATGATTTGGAAAGGCACACACCTGTCTATATAAGTGACAAAAGTTGACAGTGCATGTCAGAGCAAAAACCAAGCCATGAGGAAGGAATTGTCGTTAGAGCTCCGAGACAGTATTGTGTCGAGGCACAGATCTGGGGGAGGGTACTGAACAAATTCTGCAGAATTGAAGGTCCCCAAAAACAGTCTTAAATGGAAGAAGTTTGGAACCACCAAGACTCTTCCTAGAACTGGCCGCCCGGTGACCAAGAACCCGATGGTCACTCTGACAGACCTCTAGAGGTCATCTGTGGAGATGGGAGAACCTTCCAGAAGGACAACTATCTCTGCAGCACTCCACCAATCAGGCCTTTATGGTAGAGTGGCCAGAAATAAGAAACTCCTCAGTAAAAGGCACGACAGCCTGCTTGGAATTTGCCAAAAGGCAAAGACTCTAAGAACACAAGAAAAAAGATTCTCTGGTCTGATGAAACCAAGATTGAGCTCTTTGGCCTGAATGCTAAGAGTCACACCTGGAGGAAACCTGGCACCATCGCTACTGTGAAGCATGATGGTGGCAGCATCATGCTGTGGGGATGTTGTTCAGCGGCAGGGACTAGGAGACTAGTTAGGATCGAGGCAAAGATGAACGGAGCATAGTACAGAAAGATCCTTAATTAAGGTTCACCTTCCAACAGGACAACGACCCTAAGCACACAGCTAAGACAAAGCAGGAATGGCTTCGGGACAAGTCTCTGAACGTCCTTGAGTGGCCCAGCCAGAGCCTGGACTTGAACCCAATCGAACATCTCTGGAGAGACCCGAAAATAGCTGTGCAGCAACGCTCCCCATCCAACCTGACAGAGCTTGAGAGGATCTGCAGAGAAGAATGGGAGTAACTCCCCAAATACAGGTGTGCCAAGCTTGTAGCGTACCCAAGAAGACGTTGGGCTGTAATCGCTGCCAAAGGTGCTTCAACCAAGCACTTAGTAAAGGGCCGGAATACTTATGTAAATGTGATTTCAGTTCATCTTTAATAAATTATGAAACATGTCTAAAACCTGTTTTTGCTTTGTCATTGTGGGGTATTGTGTGTAAATTGACGAGGGGGGGAAAAAGCATTTAATCCATTTTAGAATAAGTCTTTAACCTAACAGAATGTGGGAAAAGTAAATGATCTGTATACTTTCCAAAGGCACTGTATGTGCATGCATGTGTGTGTGTGTGTGTTCATGCCTGTTTGCTTGCACATTTGCGTGTCTGTGCATGCATGTGTGTGTGTGTGTGTTCATGCCTGTTTGCTTGCACATTTGCGTGTCTGTGCATGCATGTGTGTGTGTGTGTGTTCATGCCTGTTTGCTTGCACATTTGCGTGTCTGTGCATGCATGTGTGTGTGTGTGTGTGTTCATGCCTGTTTGCTTGCACATTTGCGTGTCTGTGCATGCATGTGTGTGTGTGTGTTCATGCCTGTTTGCTTGCACATTTGCGTGTCTGTGCATGCATGTGTGTGTGTGTGTGTGTTCATGCCTGTTTGCTTGCACATTTGCGTGTCTGTGCATGCATGTGTGTGTGTGTGTTCATGCCTGTTTGCTTGCACATTTGCGTGTCTGTGCATGCATGTGTGTGTGTGTGTGTGTTCATGCCTGTTTGCTTGCACATTTGCGTGTCTGTGCATGCATGTGTGTGTGTGTGTGTGTTCATGCCTGTTTGCTTGCACATTTGCGTGTCTGTGCATGCATGTGTGTAACCCCCTTTATGATTGATGTGGTGGTGTTTCATGGCAACCTGCGTTTGGGTAATCCCACATTTGGCTGGAGAGGGCTTCTCCAAACAAACCCGTCCAATCTAAGACCCACTGCTTCTGAAGTGGCTCCGGGCTCTTACACACCAACCCTCACCAAGACCCAAGTCTCCCTTTCTTTCATTCTCTCCCCCCTTCTCTCCTTTCTTCCCTCATACATTTCATATAAAACATCAACCTATCATGAGGCAACCCCCCCCCCATCTCTGTGTCTTTCTTTCAGGAGAAGAGGGGGAACGAGAAAGGAATGGGGTGTGGATAAGCCGAGGCAGCGTGGGATTGTCAAACTGAAAAACTAGCTTGCCTTTTTTGTTGGCCCAGACTGGATAATAGAGGCTAGCTTGGCAGAGCGGTCTGGCTGCTGGTCAAACAAGAGAGAGGGTGTTGGAGAGAGATCCTATTGGACTTTATAGTGCTGCCAACGTGGATATGGATGCCATGGGACCTACCCTGGCCTGGCGGTATAATGCTTAAGGGTGATGTTTACCTTCGAAGCAGATCTTGGGTCAGCTCTGTAACTGTGCTGTTTGTCTTGTTACAGTCGACCAGTACATTCTATGGCCACAGAAATATGACAGGCTCGGCAAGCTACAATAGGCTATATTGTTGTTATTGCTGTGCTGTAGTTACAGTAGAATTAGAATATATTCTTGAATACATTATGTGTAGCTAGACGCAACTCAGAATTTGAATAATGTCTATCACAATTCAGAGAACACAATGTACATATGTATCTTCATTTGATCACCCTTTTGTCGCTGAGGATTTTCCTGCACCGCAGGAAATGCCAATGAGCTTTGTGATGGACATGAATTCACTGAACACACACTAACACAGTGATGTTGACAGTGCTGCCCTTTTCATGTCGACTACTTTTGGCCAGTTAATAGCCCAACCATCTACCAAGCATCATTATGGACTCAAAGTGCAAAGCCTGTTTCTGCAGGATTATTTTGCTGGGACAATACAGGTCAAATTAAGATCCTGTAGCTAACTTGCCTGAAATCCAGACCTGTTATGTGCTAACATTTCAGTCCTACTCTGTGTCATATGCCAAACATGTATGCTAAATTTGGCATTACAATGAGTGGAATGTTAGCTCATGCTGGCTGGTACCCAGGCCAGAAATGTACTATATGTCCCTACCATAATGTGACTGTAAGCGCATCACTGTACGCTAATAGTCTGTGCGAAGACTGCGCACTACTGTGTTCCTCCCTCTCCGATGGTGTAACACTCCTCATAAACTAAAGAGCCATTGCTTCTTACACTAACTCTTGTTCTCATTTGACATTTTAGTCATTTAGCAGACGCTCTTATCCAGAGCAACTTACAGTGCATTCCTCTTATGATAGGTAGGTGGGACAACCACATATCACAGGGGGGGGGGGGGGGGCAGAACAGAGTGCTTAGGTTGGGCTGTAGGGTTTGAGCATAGCTTGAAGGGAGGGAGAGGATAGTTCCTCTTGCTGCTCCGTAGGCAAGCACCATGGTCTTGTAGTGGATGTGACCTTCAACTGGAAGCCAGTGGAGTGTGCAGAGAAGCAGGGTGCCATGAAGGTTTAAAACCAGGCAGGCTGCAGCGTTCTGCGTACGTTGCTGGGGTTTGATTGCACAAAAAGGGAGCCCAGCCAACAGCGAGTTGCTGTAGTCCAGACGGGAAATGACAAGTGTCTGGATTAGGACCTGCGCTGCTTCCTGTGAGAGGTAGGGTCGTACTCTACGGATGTTGTAGAGCGTGAATCTGCAGGAGCGAGTCACTCCTTTGATGTTTGCAGAGAATGACAGGGTGTTGTCCAGGGTCACGCCAATGTACTTCCCTGGTAGCAGAAGCAGTGCTGTCTTGTCGAGGTTGAGCATGAGGTGGTGGGCCGACATCCAAGCTGAGATAACTGCCAGGCACGCAGAAGCAAGTGTCGCCACCTGGGTGTCAGAAGGGGGGGGGGGGGGGGGGGGGTGGAAGGAGAAAAGTAGTGGAGCGTCTTTCAGACAGCAATGATAGGAGATGTGAGGATACGACATAGCTGAGTGACTTGGTGTATAGAGAGAAGAGGAGAGGGCCAAGAACCGAGCCCTGGGGGACACCATTAGTGAGAGCATGTGGTGTAGACAGAGCCTCTCCACGTCACCTGGTAGGAGCGAAGTGTGCAGGGTGCAATCCAAGAGTGTGCAGAGTCTGAGACACCCAGCCCTGAAAGGCTGGGGAGGAGGATCTGATGTTTCACAGTGTCGAAGGCAGCGGATAGATCTAGGAGGATGAGAACAGAGGAGAGAGAGTCAGCTTTGGCAGAGTGGAGAGCCTTCGTGACACAGAGAAGAGCAGTCTCGGGTTGAGTGACCCGTCTAGAAGCCTGACCGGTCACGATGATCGTTCTGAGTGCGATAACGACTGAGTTGATCAGAGACAGCACACTCAAGTGTTTTGGAAAGAAAAGAAAGGGATACAGGTCTATAGTTTGACATCAGATGAGTCAAGTGCGAGTGGCCAGACCTCACTAGTCACAGGATTTTCATCTGGAGAGAGGGGAGAAGGCTTAGGGTAGTTCTGTGTGAGTGGAACCAGGGAGGAAGAATCAGGAAGGAAGATGGATTTAGCAGAAGGGAAAGATGATAGGGTAGAAGATGAGAAAGTAGTGGGAGAGAGAGAACAAAGCGTGTGATGGCCAATGACCATCTGGGTAGGGGCTGTGGCTAGGGTTGGAGGAAAGGGAGAGAAAAGGAAACAAAGTAATGATCAGAGACCTGGAGGGGGGGGGGTTGCAGTGAGATTAGTGGGCGAGCAGCTTCTAGTAAAGATGAGGTCAAGCGTATTGCCTGCCTTGTGAGTTGTAGAGGATCGGGAGAGTGGGAGGTCAAAAGAGGCACGGACAGTTGGAAATAAATGAATCGAAGGCAGACGTCAGGAAGTCGCCAAGTACGAAGAGCCATCAGGAAATGAGCTCTCCGAGGGCGCCTGGTGGGTGATAGATGACAACAATGTTGAGCTTGAGTGGACAAGTGACAGTGACAGCATGGAATTCAAATGAGGAGATGGACAGGTGAGAGGGAGAAAAAAAGAGAAGGGAAAAACCTCCAGTTACAAGAAATGAGTAGCCCTGTGCCACCGCCACAATGACCAGATGCTCTTGGACTAGGAGAGAAAAAGTAATCCGACGAAGAGAGCAGCTGGAATATCAGTGTTCTCTGTAGTGGTCCATGTTTCCTTCAGGACCAAAAAGTCCAGGGACTGAAGGGCAACATAGGCTGATCGCCAGAGACCCGGAATTCCACACGGGTCGTGCGTGCAGGGTTCACTAAATTAGAAGGGTTGCAGCGTCTGTAATGCCTACTGGAGAATCAACACAGAGTTGCCAAAGCTACAAAAGAGTAAATGATATCATCAGAAAATAACTAAGTAAGATGCTCCCGTGAAAGAGTGGTTTGGAGCTTTGTTTCGGCGACGGTCTTGCATTCGTTTTGCCGACGAGACCGACACGACCTCCACCTAGAGCTGCTGCTGAGAAACCAGGGGAGACTGAAGTACTAACACTAATTGCCTAGCAGAGGTGAAGAGCACGCCACATTCTACTAATTGCTGATTGCCTAGGAGAGGAGAAACCTCTCCCCCTCCAATACAGCCACTGATTATCAAAACAAGTTACAAGTTGCCCTGCCCCTGAATCCTGGTTGATGTGTCAACAATCATCTGCAAATGATGAGCAGGCAGCACTTAAAGTAGATGGCCCTAGCTAGCAAAAAGGCAGTACTAGACAACAGATAAAGACAACATTATACTTCTCACTCCTGGAGATACCAGGGGTCCTCTAGCTATAGAATGAAGCACACGTTCTCCATCACCTCGTCCACGTGGTGCTCAATACATCACTGGTGTTGACTTCATTAGTCAATGTGTCAGTCCCAAATGGCATCCTGATCCCTACATAGTTTTGACCAGTGCCCTGTGGGCCCTAGTTTGGCCATAGTGATTAAATATCTAGCTTGCGCGACAGTCACTCACGTCCCCTTACTTCTTCTCCTGTCTGATATGACCGTTTCCTGTCTTTGGATGGGTTAAAAAGCACACACAGAGCTGTACATCAGAGGAGAGAAACACCGTAACACGCTCACGCAACCAAGATAACAGAGCAGTGTTTGTCAGTGCTTAAGTCGTTCTGAAATCCATGAGATTGAAGCAAACCTTTCTGAGGATTCGGCAACGTATGTTAATGCGATGTCCAACATGACAAAAAACCTACATGTGGCCCAAACATCTGGTAAGAGAGAAGATTGTACTATAAACAGTTCTGTATGTTAAGTTGAAATACTGGTGTTGTTTTTAGTGAAGGACTCCAGGGAACCACACCGTTTTTGAAGTCAGTAACTGCAGTCCAGCCATGTTCAGTGGTGCAGGAAGTCAGGGGCCTCAAAATGACACTACTCCCCATTTGTTAGTAGTTCCTGTCTTGTCACTACAACTCCCGTTCGGACTCAGGAGAGACAAAGGTTGAGAGTCATGCGTCCTCCGAAGCGCAACACAACCACAACTGCTTCTTAACACAAGCAACCCGAAAGCCAGCGGCACCAATGTGTTGGAGGAAACGCTGTACACCTAGCGACCTGGTCAGCACGCACTGCACCCAGCCCACCACAGGAGTCGCTAGTTCACGATGAGACAAGGATATCCCTACCGGCCAAACCCTCCCTAACCTGGACGACGCTAGGCCAATTGTGCGTCTCCCCACGGAGCTCCCGGTCGCGGCTGGCTGCGACAGAGCCTGGGCTTGAACACAGAGTCTCTGGTGGCACAGCTAGCACTGCGATGTAGTGCCTTAGACCACTGCGCCACCCAGGAGGCCTTGTACTGCACTACTTTTGACCAGAGCCGTTGGGAATAGTGCGCCAACAGAGTAATGTGTGTGTTGTTCCTCAGGTCCTAAAGGTAGAAGGCTCTACAGACTTGTGGCTCTCAGCTTGGCACTGCTGTGTGTTCCACAATCTCTGGCACAATGAAGAAAAAATGTTAGTTAAAAGTGAAATAAATCAAGCAGAACAGCAGTTGAACCTTTCTCTTTGAGGTTCTTACGTGATAAGTATGATTTCTTTCTAGTGGTGAGATAACAGACAAGCTTCAAACCCACTGGACAGCAGAACTATGCCCATTGCCATCGACAGGACAGTTTGTGGGGTTTTTAAAATAGGTTATCGTCACCTTTCTCTCAATTTGGTCCACATTTCGCCCAGTGTAGGCGGCATTTGATCACTATCGTCTAGGTATCGTCATGAGAAATCAGGTCATCGTAGGACACCTTCTTCCTTGTTGTGGTTGACAAACTTTCTCAACGGATCCACAGCTTCCTATCTTCTTCTGGACTATATTTTTGATGCTCTCAAATGATGTTTGTCTGTCTATTACTCCTCTGATGTCAATGCGGTCAGCGTCAGCTATCGCTGAATAATCAACGGTGTCAGCTTGTGCCAGTACCATTCCTTTATTGAACTTTGATACTGTGTGGTGCCGAATTGAATTAAAATCGAATCAAATTGTATTTGTCACATGCGCCGAAGGCAACCTAGGAGCGAAACGTACAAGCTCTTTCACAATGATGCAGAGTTAAACAAGAAGGTAAAATACAAGACAAATAAAACACACAAGAATGAAGCTATAGACAGGGATTACCAATACCATGTCAAATGAATTGAATATCTCAACCCAGGTAGTCTGGTTTCTTATAAGGCACCTGACCAGAAGTGAGGTGAGCGAAGCCACATAGCCCAGGATTGAGTGGGTAACTCTAGTGATGTTTGGGCCGTCTGATACAGCTGCAGTGTCCTGTGTGTGTTGACCCCTGGAGCTCCTTCCATCTGGACAGACAACCTAACAGCTGCTGACCCCTACCTGTGTGTGTGTGTGTGTGTGTGTGTGTGTGTGTGTGTGTGTGTGTGTGTGTGTGTGTGTGTGTGTGTGTGTGTGTGTGTGCGCGCACTAGCCCCATCCCAGAGCAAGGTGCTGATCTGGTGTGTCATCTGATCACTGTAACTGAACTCTACGACGGAACTTCACCATCCACCTTCACTAACCTTGTAATTTTTTGTATACTGATCTCAGTCCAGTTGTTCTGTAGAGTTGATCCATCCTGTTTTCCAATGCAGGGGAGATAAAGATCTGTTCTGGTGTCAGTTAACCCTGTAAGCATACTTTTTGGGCCCTACCTGTTTTTCAACTTGGGCTATCCTGAGAACAGTGTCCTTCAACCATTTCCGTAACCACAACATGACGCCACATCACTGATATGGAACCAGAGACTTAACCTTCACACTGTGTCTCTATTACATAGAAACAGTATTCCCGCGACACGGCCATAGGAGCCTGCGGCCTAACTGACGATTGCTCAAACATCCCCTTTTCGATTTAAAGCGAAGAAGGGGATGTCCCCTTTAAAGTCATAAAGGGTTATTTTAAGAGCATTTATGTAATGTCTCAAGCAGATCAACTGTCATTATATCACCCTGAGGTGGTTACATGAAGCACACCTAGTATTGTTTGTGGTGATTGTGTTTCATTGTGCTACTGTGTGAATATAACTATTGTTGTAGTCCAACTGGCTAAACATATTATATCTCATGGGAGAGAAAATAGTTGTATGTATCATTGGAATCATTACATAGTATCAGCAGATACTGGTGGTACCAGCAGATACTGGAACAATGTGCGGATTAAAAAGACAACGTCTTCAGTTAGATGGCGCCCTCTATAGACTGGAGGACTGTATGCGGAAGAATGCCCAATCCCATATCAACCCCTCCACTACCCCTCAGCGTTTTGTAGGTCATGACGAAGCATTTACCACATTCCTTATCCAGTCCTCTCAGGTCTCCACAAGTGCATGAGAGTAGGGGTAAGGGATAGAAGCTAGTGGTTGTTTTGGGATGAGCACCACATGAATGTTCCGTTACAATGACATCCCCTATTCTATTGTACTCCCAGTCACCCCTTTTGTCTAAAGCCCTGTTTGTGTTACAGTCTTTTCGGTGAGAAAGATTATGATTATGAAATGCAAATGGGAAAACAGTGGAGCTTTTCACTAAGATGTGCTACTGGAAGCCAGTTGACATCAGACAGAACGAGGACTTTACTGCTTGCCCTACCGTAAACACATGCGAACACACACATACATTCACACACAACAAACACACATTTGATGAAGTGATAGGTTCCTAACAAAACTAAAGGGGGCGGCGTGTTTGTGTGTGTGTGTCACAGGAGGCTGCTGAGGGGAGGACTTGCTCATGATAATGGCCAGAACAGAGTATATGGAATAGCATCAAACCATGTGTTTGATGTATTTGATACCATTCCACTTATTCCACTCCAGCTGTTGCCACGAGCCTGTCCTCCCCAATTAAGGTGCCACCAACCTCCAATGGTGTGTGTGTATGTGTGCGTGCCTGCATTCGTGTGTGCACATGTGCATGTTCGCGCGTGTTTGGGTTCACGTGTTTGTGTAATGCGTGTGTGTGCCGTATGTGCATGCGTGTGTGTGTACGTGCGCATCTGTGTGTGTACACGTTTGTGTGTGTGTGCATTTACGTGTGTGTGCATGTCGTGTGTGCTTGCGTGCAAGTGTGTGTGTGTGTGTGTGTGTGTGTGTGTGTGTGTGTGTGTGTGTGTGTGTGTGTGTGTGTGTGTGTGTGTGTGTGTGTGTGTGTGTGTGGGAGGTTCTGACCAAACCTGATGCTGCCCTGTGGCCTTATAAGGCCCGGCAACTTCAATAGTGTTCTTCATGTCCGTATCGACCGAAGTAGACAGTGTGTTTACAAGCCTGCTCACGCGCTCACTATACACTGTGACAAAGCTTTAATGTCCCCTTCCAAAAACACACACACACACACACACATGCCTGCTCCCAGCCCCAGCATGCAGTACAATGTTGTTTGGTTTAAAGCGGAGAACAGAGGCGATTCTCTGCTTTTAAATGATTAGTTCCTAAGTCGGCCGTAATGATATAGTTTGACTGAAGTGTGCAGTTTATTCACTGCATAAAGACGATATTATTAGTGCTGGGGAGAAGGCAATCGGCGGGCTTCGCCTTTCAGCTTAGCAGCGGGAGTCTATGGCTCTTTGATCTGAATCATTGCTAAATGTCTTTGTGCGATAGAGGGAGGGCCACATCCATTATTCACTCTCCTCTGCTTATCTTTCCCTTTCTTTCCCCTCTTCCTCCCTTCTTTCCTTCCTTATTCTCTCTTTCCCTCTCCCTCCCTTCTTTCCTTCCTTATTCTCTCTTTCCCTCTCCCTCCCTTCTTTCCTTCCTTATTCTCTCTTTCCCCCTCCCTCCCTTCTTTCCTCCCTTCTTCTCTCTTTCCCCCACCCTCCCTTCTTTCCTCCCTTCTTCACTCTTTCCCCCTCTCTCCCTTCTTTCCTCCCTACTTCTCTCTTTCCCCCTCCCTCCCTTCTTTCCTCCCTTCTTCTCTCTTTCCCCCACCCTCCCTTCTTTCCTCCCTTCTTCACTCTTTCCCCCTCTCTCCCTTCTTTCCTCCCTTCTTCTCTCTTTCCCCCACCCTCCCTTCTTCTCTCTTTCCCCCACCCTCCCTTCTTTCCTCCCTTCTTCTCTCTTTCCCCCACCCTCCCTTCTTTCCTCCCTTCTTCTCTCTTTCCCCCACCCTCCCTTCTTTCCTCCCTTCTTCTCTCTTTCCCCCACCCTCCCTTCTTTCCTCCCTTCTTCTCTCTTTCCCCCACCCTCCCTTCTTTCCTCCCTTCTTCTCTCTTTCCCCCATCCTCCCTTCTTTCCTCCCTTCTTCTCTCTTTCCCCCTCTCTCTCTCCAAAATGAAATAGTTGCTTGTCTCTTTTTTGTGTGTGGGGACAATTCCTCCTCTTTCCGTGAGGTGGCTGTGTCCTTCTGGGTAGTCAGTGGTGCCCTTGTTCGTTGCTGTGTTACACCATCTACGGCCGTAGATATACATACTCAATATTTAGGGCCCTGAGTTTTTCCTGGTCAGATCACATGGTCCTGGCAATAGCAGACAGTTAATGATATAGATCCGTCAGTGTCTATGACTCCTTATAATGCATAGCGGTAAAGGATACATAGCATTGAAAACTGCAGTGAGAAACAATTCTACATGACTTATGTGAAAGCCGCATAAAGGATACGATCGACTCTCTGTCCTCTGGTTGTGTCTTACATTCAGTTGCAGAAGGACACAGTTCACCTTTACACTTTGTAAACCCAGTTTCTTCACTGTTGTCTAATGCCTATAGTCATTGTCTGTATTCATTGGTTACCTATTCCAATCAGTATTTTCATCTGAATTTTAAAACATTTACGTGATTGTTATTATGTTGTGTATGAAATATTGATTAAAATAGACTGAATGTCAATATCAAGTTGTACACAGAAACTATGGTTGTCTGTAATGAGTACATTTGTAGAAGCAGTAGGAGAGTCCACCTCATAGTGATACATTGGGGGTCCCCTCCAAGCCTGAATTAGTATGAGGTCTGGCTGTTTTAGAGAGCCCATGTAATTCATATATCTACCACATTGTGGCACTGTTACCCAAATGACCTCCTTATACAGGTAAGATGGACCACTTTCAGCATGTTAGACATTGAAGATCAGTCAATACAACAGACGCACCTTTTTCAACAAAGTTTCTTCAAACCAAAACTGATAACGATTCATCCTGAGATATGCGACTCCTTCCTACATAGAATGAGAGAAGCTCCATCACCACACAGTCAGTTCAAGAAATGAATTAACATGTCAATTTGAAATAAAACTCATTGAAATCAATGGGCAATTTCCACTTTGAAATTAAATTCCAATGTAACTAATTATAATTGTATTAATTCATCCCCAACCTTGAAGCGCTAAAGCCTCATACATTACTTCCAAACAGCGAGCTACCTTGTATGTGTTTCTGTTGTTTATCTGCTATTGTGTCTTTGTGGAGTGTGTCTTCTCTTGTCAGAAGGCCGTTTTTGAACTTGAGCAGTGTGAACACATGGGAATTGATGTATCCCGTGTCTATATATAACACATAAAGCAGGTTCAACAACTGAAGTGACTGTGTCGGATCGTGACAAGACTCTTTGTGTTTGTGTACAAAGACACACACACACACACACACATAAACAAACGGACGCATACGCATGCACACACACACATCATACACAGAGTACACCAGAGGTGGGACCAATTCACTATTATTCCAGTCACAAGCAAGTCTCAAGTCACAAAGGTTCGAGTCTCGAGTCGAATCCCAAGTAGAACGGGGCGAGACACACATTTTTCCAAGTCAAGTCTCAAGTCAAGTAAAAAAAATCTAGACATGCAATGAATTGATAAACTACAAATCGAAAGCTTGGGACTATAAGGTTCCGTCTGACATTTTTGTCAAAAATGAGTTAGTCACATTTCATAGATCTTTAGATGGTTCTTCTTATGTCTGTGAAGTTCGATTGTTCAGAAAGTACATTTTAAAAATGCAAAACTAGAAAGATCTGCATAAAGCCATTTGAACTTGGCACTATAAGGTTCTATCTGCAGTCCAATCACAAGCCTGAACAATTAGAGATGGCCCAATCAGAACACATGTCTGTGCCATCACCCTCTAAGTATGGTTTAGGCTAGTTTAGACAGCAATAATTGCACCCAAGCAAAAGAAAATTCAATGATGTCACATCATTGTTCAGTGATGACTGGAGTTTGTCTGATGATCCTACTACATTTCTTAATGTATTTGATGATGTGTTCTGACTCTCTGTTGGTAAAATGGTGTTATTCTATCATTTATGTCGTCAAATAGCTAGTCTTCTTAAAAACGGAACATGTCTAACACGCACGCATACGTCATGAACAGAATTCACGGATGCATTCGCACACACAGACATGTAAACAAATGTACACACACACTAACAAACACATACACATAAACTTAGAAACACACTCAGACCAACTTACTCACGAACACCCAAATAAACACATGCATATGCAGAAAAACAGACGATATACGGTTTGTACACACACACACACACACACACACACACACACACACACACACACACACACACACACACACACACACACACACACACACACACACACAAACACTCATGTATCTGCACACCTCAAGCACACATACTAGTGTTGTCAAATGAAAGAGCAACTGAGATATTCTTCTCCACCTCCGGTACCACTCCCCCGAGGACTGTGTAGAATCAAATGTTCCACATATAGCTCCTCTGAAAAGCACTTCAGTCAAATGATCTACGACACCCTCCAATTGTCAATGGGCCTGTCAATGGGCCTTGGCTTGCTTTAGGAGTACCCAGCTGTAAATCCAGACCTGATATGTAATAAATAGAATTAAACAACATTCAGTTCAAACTGACCATATTTATGCCTCCATAAACGGGGGGGCAAAGGGATTGTGCGTGTTTGCGTGCATGCCTGCATATGTGTGTACCACATTATTTACACTAACCAGAAATTAATTGCTCGCCATAATTCTAGAAAAGGGAACAACATGTCATGTGAACTGTGTCACGGAGGAAGATAGTGATGCTTTGCGACAGCGTTATTGCGGTCACCTGCAGCTACCTACACTATGAGACTGAGAGTGCTGCAACCATAACAGGAAGTGAAGCCAGTGAAGTGAAGAGGTGGGTGGAGGAGAGGGGTGGGGGTATACAACCTGGTCTCAGAGTATTTCGTATTATTCTCTATGTGAATCCAAGTACCTCCATTTAAAATTCAATTGTATTTGTCACATGCACCAAAATCAACAGGTTTGGACCTTACAGTGAAATACAAGCCTAACCAACACTGTGGTTTTAAGAAAAATAAGTGTTAAGTAAAAAATAAGAGTAACAAATAATTAAAGAGCAGCAGAAAAATAACAATAGCGAGGCTATATACAAGGGGCACAGGTAAGTCAATGTGCAGGGCACCTGTTAGTCGGGGGTAATTGAGGTAATATGTACATGTAGATAGAGTTAAAGGGAATATGCATAGAACATAAACAGAGAGTACCAGCAGTGTAAAAGGAGAGTGGGTAACGCAAATAGTCTGTGTAGCCATTTGATTAGCTGTTCAGGAGTCTTATGCTGTAGAAGCTGTTAAGAAGCCTTTTGGACCTAGACTTGGCGCTCCGGTACTGCGTGCCGTGTGGTAGCAGACATAACAGTCCATGACTAGGGTGGCTGGAATCTGACAAATTGTGGGGACCTTCCTCTGACCCTGCCTGTCATGGATGGCAGGAAGCTTGACCCCAGCGATCTACTGGGTTGTAAGCACTACCCTCTGTAGTGACTTGCGGTCGGAGGCCGAGCAATTGCCATACCAGGCGGTGATGCAACCAGTCAGGATGCTCTTGATGGTGCAGCTGTAGAACCTTTTGAGGATCTGAGGTCCCATCTGAGTCTCCTGAGGGGGAACAGGTTTTGTCATGCCCTCTTCACGAATGTCTTGGTGTGCTTGGACCATGATAGTTTGTTGGTGATGTGGACACCAAGGAACTTGAACTTCAACCTGCTTCACTACAGCCCTGTCGATGAGAATGGGGTCATGGTTGGTCCTCCTTTTCCTGTAGTCCACAATCATCTTCTTTGTCTTGATCATGAGGGAGAATTTGTTGTCCTGGCACCACACGGACAGGTCTCTGACCTCCTCCACATAGGCTGTCTCATCGTTGTCGGTGATCAGGCTGTTGTGTCATCGGCAAACTTAATGATGGTGTTGGAATCGTGCCTGGCCATGCAGTCATGAGTGAACAGGGAGTACAGGAGGGGACTGAGCACGCACCCTTGAGGAGCCCCCGTGTTGAGGATCAGCGTGGAGGATGTGTTGTTACCTACCCTTACCACCTGGGTGTGGCCGTCAGGAAGTCCAGGATTTTGTATGATATGTTACGTTTCGTATGGTATGTATAAATGTGTGGGTGTCCTTCACCCATTTCATATGATATGTTACGAATTATAATTCGTATAATAAGTTACACATTTGCAAACGTACAATATGTTAAAAATTTGCAAAATGTATTATATGTTACGAATTCTAGCTATGTGGCGAGTTGCTCGGCTAGTGGTTAGGGTTAGGGATTAGGGTTAAGTATAGGAGTTAGGTTAAAGGGTTAGCGTTAGGGTTAAGGAAAGGGTTTAGCTAAAAGGGTTCAATTTAGGGTTAGGCTTAGGGGAAGGGTTAGCTAACACGATAAGTAGTTACAAAGTAGCCAAAAAGTAATAAGTAGTTGAAAGGTTGCTAATTAGCTAAAATGCTAAAATTGTCCATGACGAAATTTGAACTCACAACCTTTGGGTTGCTATACATTCGTGTTATATGCCCACCCATCCTCCTCGACCAACCACCCTACTTTAGTTTTTTGCCTCATGTAACCATACTAAACGTAATATATCATACTCATTTGAGTGTCCCGGCTTTATGTTTACTATGATACGTCTAGTGTATGAGACCAGGCTGGTGTATAAGAAGCACAAGATTGAAGAGTGGTAGTTTTAATCGGGTTTGCACTGTGTTTGCATTGTGAATGGTATTGGTGGTACAGGACAGAGTGGAGATGACCGTTGGCTCATGCGCTGAACTGTTGGTTTAAGTGATTTTTGGGGCCTTTCATTTTGGGCCTACCATATTCTATTTCCGGAGGGTTCTTTCCAGGATTTGGAGTTAGCAGAAATGAGAAATGTACAAGGGGGTTTGTCATCTGACTGAAAGAGCTCAACAAGACAGCGTTCTTTTTCTCAGTTGGTGGGAAATGTTTTTGTGAGTTGAATCTATACTGGTGCAGTACATTCTCCTGGTCAAGGTTGTTGACATCCTTTCGAAAGGTGGAAGCAAATTTCTGTTTTAACTGTAATAGACGTTACAACTTGAAATTGAGCTTGTCCAAACTGAGGTTTAAAGAAGTAATATAGGAAGCAAGACACCTCCTTGCTGCTCTACAGCAAAGCCTGTTACAACATTCTAAATCTCTGTCTACAGCCTTTTGGACTTTCTCGTTTTGGACTTTGTTTGGGAACCAACACCATGCCTATAATTGTACTGGAGGCCAGTGATTTGACCAGCCCTCTGTCGCTGGTGCGTATGTGGGCTCTCCTGTCCGGTTGCCTCACCTTCAGCCTGGTAGCCTCCCTGGTTTCCCCAGAGCTGACCTCTGACACCCACCAGCCCTCCTTCAGGATCCTCTGCATGCTCACCTGGTGCCTCTTCTTCATCCTCACCTTCCTAATCCACGTGGTCAACATCATCCAGTTCCACAGCCTGGTCCCCATTTCCTGGAAGAACCTGACCGTGACCGTGGCGGCTCTCGCCGCCCTCATGACCTTCAGCGCCTCGGTCACCTTTCCTTGGGCGGTCATGGGTCATGAAGGTGTCTATCCCCGTCCGATCGCCGCCTCCTTGGCATCGTGTCTCACCTTCTTGGCCTATGCAACCGAGGCCTACCTCATCCGCACCCAGACCCAGGACCAGAAGGGCTACATGGCCAGCGTGCCCGGCCTGCTCAAGGTGCTCCAGCTCTGGGGAGGATGTGAGATGATCGTCCTGGTGGTGGAGCAGGTCCGTGGAGCTTTGGTAAAAGGAGCCGGGGTAGGGTTGGCAGCTGTGGGTTGGCAGCTATGGGTGTCTGGGGTGGTGTATGCCCTCTGTCTCCTAATGTCCCTGGGTACAGTGATGGTGGTTCTAGGGGACTGTGCTGGGCGATGCCCTCTGCCCTTTGACCGCCTGCTGGCAAGCTTCAGTCTGACAGGGGTGCTTCTCTATGTGGTCGCCACCATACTGTGTTTTACCAGAGTTCTGGAGCAACAAAACCCCGGCCAAGAGTTCACAGACAGGAAAACTGGGCCCACCCTTGTTGTCATGGAAGCGGTGATGACCAGCATTACTCTGCTAGCTTACACAGTGGACCTGACCTTCTCTATCAAACTGCTGCGGGATAGGAGTCACGCCTGAAAAAGACACGCCTGGATAGTTGACCTTCAGAACACATAACATGTACATTATGGATATTAACAAAGTCGTCGTGTATTATAGGAGAAGGGGACACATTGCCAAAGTCCATGAAATATTACGTTCTGTTGATGTCAATTGTATATTGATTGGAGCCTTGAAAATGAAAAACAAATGTCATAGATGTTTTCATGTACGATATCATGTGCACAGTTTTGGGTATTAGTTCCAGTACATGTAATTCAACTAGTAATTTAACTACATGTTGCAGTAGCTTGGTGGTAGTTTAACTAAATTCAAATATTTGTAGTGTTTTCAGTGGTCAATTACTTGTTTGCCATGTAGTGATGTAGCTTTTACTGCAACTAGGTAGTTCCACCAATTCGGTGCCTTTTTGAGATTCTTTAATTTGGTGAAAAAAACCTGTTTTGATTTCAACTCATTTGAACATTCTGTCATAAGGAGCACGTGTTCAACTTAATAAAAAACACGTTTTCTTATCTCAAAAAGGTTAAATAAATTAAAAACGATTATAGTAAGGGCCTATTAAGTGCCAAATAAAGTAACAGGCTTGACTGTAACAGGGTTAATGATTTCACCTTAAATTAGCCATGAATCCCCTTGTGACAAGTGGAATGGAAGCTTGTTGTGTACAACAGGTAGGGGCAATTGAACGCAAGCGTCACCCCAAAAAATGTAAGTGTCAAAATATTTCTAGCCTATCTATGAGTTACAGGGTGGACGCGTTATGCTCGACCCACTCAATTATCCATAACAAAACACCAGAAAATAGCCAAAAAGAGAGGAACCAGCCCACCTGCTTTTCCAGAGGATTGAATCGGTCACATTCTAAATGTAATCCGTCAGTTACTAGTTACTTGTCCAAAATACTAATCAGTAAAGTAATTTATGGATTACCTTAGCTCAGTAACATCATTTGATTACTTTCAGTTACTTCTGAATTACTTTCCCCTTAAGAGGCATCAGAAGAAGACGACAAAAATGGATCCATCAAATGTAATTTGTGTGTCATCACTCGCTCAGGTGGAACAAAGTTATGCTGCGTTTGTAACCAAGTGAGAAGAGCGAATTTACCACATATGACTGGGAAAAACCCACTTTAACGACCCTCCAACTGGTCATTACTAGTGGGAAACTCGTCTATCATCCTGAGCTCCCACTTCTTTCACATGCTGACTTCTGACGTCACCGACTAGAAATGACCTTGATATCAGCATTTTCTGCAGTTAATTAAATGCAACAAAACAATATTTATAAAAAGCAATCTATTCATATGGTTTTGAACACTATAATTTGTTGACAAGCATGATAGCTGTACTTTTAGTGTATTAGTTTACACAGCTTGTTGGCCATTAGCCAATCAGTGTTCAAAGTACATGAATGCCTACAACTGGTATTTACGACTTCACAACTGGTAAATTCCTACCTCCCACTTGGTTACAAAGCAGCAATTCACTTGCACCTTTTTTCAATGCTGAATTGAATGTCATTGAGAAAACAGAAATGTGTCATAACGTATTTTTTCCCCCTGCAAACGCCCTTTCTGAATTTAAAAGTAATCAACAAAAATGATCATTCTAGTCTTTCAAAAGTATATGTTATCTGATTAAAAATATTTTTGCTGGCAGCTAACCGATTACAGTTATTTTTTTTGTATTCAGATTACGTGTTACTACCCAGCCCTGCATTAACACTATTATTTAACTATTAGATGTTCAATGTTTCTTTTAGTCAAAAAATATTTAAACAGGAATAGTTTTACCATATTAAAACAAGAGTTCAGTTCATGTAACAGGGTTGACCTTAAAATGAGGCACAGATTCCTTAAAACGAATCACTAATCACATGAAATAAATAATCATCTTCAGAAATGACTGTCAAAGCAACAAAATGACTAAGGCTTTACAATGATGGTGTATACTTGGATATATTTTGGGGTTAAGTGGGTTACAAACTTCCTGGAAGTTACAGAGGATGCGTGGAGGGATATTTGAAAATGCTGGATTTTGGCACTTGAGAAAATCTTTATTAAAAATAAAAAAAATCTGATTGATTGAATTCTCCATGTGGTTTATATTAAAGGGCACTTCATTGAAAATAAAGGGGTTTTAGAATGTAATATTGGTGCACAATTTCTACTTAAACTATTCAAAGGTACTCATTTCGTGGAACAAGCCAACTGCCCACTACATTTCCTACATTAAAAAAATATATAGCTAAAAAAAAAAAAGAAAAAAAAAAAATCAATATTAGGATGGTGTTCCTAATGTTTTGTGTACTCAGTGTGTATTTGTATACTCAGTGTATATTTGTATACTCAGTGTAGCTTTACTCTAGCTGAACTTCTTCCAGTGTGAAGTAATTGGTAACTTGGTAAACCATTTTTATATTTCTTAGATTTGTAAAATAAATGTGAAATAATCAATCATTTTCATCTATTGAAACTGACATAATACACAACGATTTGACTGATCCTGAGACATACACATATACATAAGAAGACTACAGTTGAGACTTAAGAAGCAGTGAGGGCGTATTAAGGGAATAAATAAATTAAGGGAATAAATGAAAACAAAAGACTAACATTTCTGTGTCACAACTCATTACCATAACCCAACTGGGGAGTTGGTAAGCAGACAAATGTCATCACACTGCAGATTTCAGATACGGTGCCAACTGCCATGTTTCTATCTGGGCAGAATTCTCTTTCATCTTGTCTGCATGCAAGGGGCTTAGTGATTTCATTTAGAATACTTTGAGTTTGTAACTTGTCTTGCTTATGGTTCTGTCTTTGAGAGATGAAAGATACAGAGTTAGGAAGGAAGTGATTGTATTGATAAGACATCTTGAACAAGCAAGGTATGGTGCAGTTGTTTCTCAACACTGTTTATTTTTGGTATTGCCTAGTATTCTATAAGAGTTTGAATAGAGTCTGTGACGAATCTAAACATAGTCTAAATGTAATTTGTATAAAGTAAACATGTGCATTAAATGTAATGTAGCTAGATTCCAGAGATGAGTGGACTCATCCAGAGATGAGTTTCTGTAGTGGATACAAACATGTCACAAATGTGTTGGGGGAGTAGCAACAGTTATAAGTCATTAACACTAGATGGCGATGCTTTCATTACCATACAAGCCTTTAATTCAAATAATTCAACTTCAAACTAATTGCACTTTTCTCAACCAAGGTCAATCTTAAACTGTGTGAAAGTCATAAAATGTGGAGGTGAAAAAAATCCAACTGTGATTAAATTACATCATGATCTTGATAGTACTCAATACCGCATCAACGTCAGGACCATCAGCAGGTTTACATTTTAAAAAAGGATAGAATTCCATTATATTATATAAGAACAAGCAATGTTATGTTTATTTTTTCCAATGGATTCAATGACACAAATACTAATCTACTCTTTGAAATCAAGAAACTCAATGGTGCATCATTTCAAGTGAATGCTGTTCATTTAGTGTGCGTGTTAGTGTATATGATGGCTAGATAGTCAAGAACAATTATTGCCTATTTTTTGTATTATTATGAGACAATCCACTGTGGAAAGACCCAGAGACCAAAGTTACAAAGTGTATCTGTGTGCTCCAACTGCGCTCCATTTCTAACCTATAAAGGCCTATGTCATTTTCATTGAACATTTTTCGGGAACTTTTTTTATCTGTGACATGTATTTCAAGTCCATTTTATAGTTCTAAAATTGTAAAAAAAAAAAAATATCCGAAAAACTTCTGTATAATCAATCCCCGAACGGGTTCGGGTTGTGATCCTACTTATCTACTTTGATTACTCTAGCCTTGGAAGACGTTAATGTTGTTTTTTTCACTCAGGAACTCTGTGCTTTCAGCAGTCAGCTGTCAACAGGCTGGGCATGAAATGAGGCTCAGACAACGACGCAGTACGTGGAAGTGATAACAATACAACGTTTTGTCACTGTCCTGTAAAACTGTTCATATCCATTCAGTGGATTTTGTAATCCTGCTTGCTCGAGAGATGATGAACTCGGGACACGGTAAGGTCGCGCTTGTTTAGGCAAAACACACCTCTTTATCGGAGTTTCAGTTTTGACACCTTTGGCTTCGACGTCGAGAAATCTCACGTAGCCAGCGGTTTACAGAGATTTGTTTTTCCACAAACGACCTCGTTATTTCGTCAAACGAGCAGGGGTTCGAGCAGGGGTTTCACAAGAGTGAATGTTGAAATGTAAAAGCGAGAGTTGTTTTGAGACAAATAACGTTAGCTAGCTAGCAACTAGCTAAGTTAGCTAGTCATTAGGTGTAGATGCATCCCAAACTAAACTAGGGAGTTTGCTAGGGCTTTGGTTTACCCGTAGCTAAACGCTAGCGAGTCACTGTTAGCTGGCAAAGCTAGCAGTGTATGCATAGTTTATTATGCAACATATAAACTTACTGATCGATACAACATTGCCCGCTTTTCCTTATAGTTCATAACATAAGCAGGAAGTTGCTTTCATATGTTTTAAACTGTTATTTGAAGCAACTACAAAGCCAGATGGGTAACGTTAGTCATTGCATACGTACAGTAGTTAGTTATACTGTTCTGGCTAACATTTATCTCAAATTGGAATACATATTTGGAAACATTTCTCACCTGAGCAAATGTTTGAGTGATGACAACATGATGAAACCTGCTTAGTTAGTAACACAGCAAGTCCAATGTGACGTTAAGTTGGTGTGTGTGTTGTGCGATTGCACATGTTTGATGTGCAAAAATCTGTATGACCATTGTTTATTTTGTTCTCTTTGGCAGATCATTGAACACTATGGACATGTGAGACTCGACATGAATGCAGACGCTGAGGCGATGCTGGATTGAATGGCACTGAGGATACGAGGTAAGTACTTTGCCAGTAAATTTGACCTGATCATTGATCCATTCTCTGACACAACTGACCTTTGAGAGAGAGAGGGGGGGGGGGGGGGGGGGGGGTCTGGCGGAGGAGAGAAAATAAAAGATAATGAGAAAGAGAGACACTGATTTCTGTATCACACAGCCTTTATTCTATTGGAAAATATTGAGATTGCAGCAGCAGTCAAGGACAGGTTCTAGGCGAACCATAAAAAGACAGACAGGGCTCGTGGTAATGCCTGGAGCAGAATGAATGGAATGGTATCAAATATGTGTTTTGATGCCATTCCATTTGCTCCTTTCCGGCCATTACTATGAGCCGTTCTCCCCTCAGCAGCCTCCACAGATCAGTATGTCTCTTTTCAGCCCAAAAACAAATACAAGGAAATAAACGTTGTCACTGATGTTCACTGCTGCTGAGACGAGGGCAGAATGCCCTCTGCTGTTAGTCTTTTTGAGCAGACCTGAGGTATTTGTCAGGTACTTTGAAATGGATTTGACTAATTGGCCAAGTGAAAAGTAAATGGCTCTCTGGCTGCCATTCAGCACTGTGATAAAAATAAACAAGTCCTGTAACGTGATTGTTCAATTGTTTTCCTTAAACAAATGTATCTCAAGAAAGACTCAACAGTTTTGGTTTAGCAACCTTTTGCACTTCTTGTAGGCCTAGGCTTGGCCTTCCTATTTTGCATATACAATGTGTATTTGTTTTCCAAGGAGTTTCCCATAGGCCCATGTGTAAGGGCTTATCTGTTTGTGCTATTGATCATATGTTTGTGCTATTGATCATTATGCGATGTCCTGATAGTGTGTGCGAAACCTCTCAAAATGGTATTTCACCATGGTAACGGTTTGGTTACAGTGTCATTGGTTAATGATCCACTGTTGGTTGCACCCTTTTTACACTGCCCTCGAGCATGAGTCATTTCAAGGGGCCTCATGTGTACTCAATACAATATTGTGTGTGCTAGGCAAGCTACCGTTAGGCAAATTCTGAAATCAAATTCTACTAATTCCGTCTCTACATCCTTTGTCACTCTCACAACACACATCACCTAGCCTACCACTAAGGCTATTAATAGAATTGCTCGGTGTTTTAGTCAAAAGCACTTTCCCCACATCCAAAAAAACACCATCCACACAATAGACATGGCCTTGAGTAGTGTGAAATCCTCTGGAATTGTGTGTCGAGTTATAACGTGTGAAAGCGAGAGAATGGATAGAGTGCCGGCGCACCTGTTTAAGACTCACTAAGCTTAGCCTAAATTTCTGTAGCAGGTCCATCAGAAAGAGAAGTTACGCTTGTCTATCCTCAGCAAAACACCGGAGGCATAGTGAAATGGATGTCTGGTATACAGTAGAAAGGAAAATCAAAGCGAACCTTCTGTTCCTATCAGGCAAAAGCTGCCGTGAAACAAATGTTTTGTTTTCCCACTGGTAGTCGTGGCGACTGTTCACTTTGACCACATTGGCACATGAGGTCTTAGGTCTCATGTTAATTTTAGGCCGGATAGTGACCCCCTACATAACAAGTTAGCAGAAAGCTAACTGATTTGAGGACAACATTTCAGCCTATGTCTTTTTCTTTTTTTTCAAGCCGAACATCCCATGCTTGTTGTTTAACTTTGGCGACTGATGACGGATCTCCATCTATGCTGTTTTGCAATGTCATAGAACAGGTGTGTGTAGGCTGTTTTCTTCACAGTGCAGAGGCCTCCCTGTAGAATGCTGGTAATACCACACTGCAGTGTGTTATTGTGCCTGTCGTGAGACTGGGAAAATGTGCTGTTTATCACAGTTTTATGCGGGGCCTACGGATTACACCCTGTTGACTCGGCACCTGTTCATGGCTTTGTCCCTGACTCACTACTTGGCCACCTGCTCACCTAAATATTTCCACGATGTTGGTCTATTTTTTTTTTGTTATACTCAAGCTCATTTCTGATCCTTCATCAGTCACCAAATTACCATTCATACCATTTTGAAATGGCTCTTTATTAGGGTTGCACATTTTGGGGGATATTCAGAAGTGGAAACTTTCCATGGGAATTAACGGAAATATATGCAAATTAATATGAATACCATTTAAATGTAGATGTTTTTTGCATTGGATATATTTACCATATCATATGGAGACAAACATAAACCTTTTACCTTATCATAAGTAGACATAATTGCTAATTATTAAATCCTTCCAATAATAAAAATGTTAAAACGATTTAGTTACGAATTGAACTTTAATTAAATGAGTTGACTCTTCACATGGGATGATTTCACTGAACAACAAAATAAATGGAATATTGAATGATCCCCAATGATCCATTGCATCTCCCAAAAACGTTTTCAACATACATCTGTAAAATGATAGTCTAGAAACTAAAGCTTTGGTTGTTTTCCTCTAAGGCTTCCATGTCTTCTCCCTGGACCTCCTCAATGTCCATCTCTTGAACATCAGACTGAGCCCTCATCTTCACTGTCACTTTCCAACCTTGAGGATGGCTCGTTGTCAGGCTCAAAAAGCCAAACATTTTCCCGGATTGCCACCAATTTTTCAAACCTTGTATTGGTCAGCCTGTTGCGTGCGTGTTCCAAAACAAGGACCAGTTGCGTTCTGAGGTGGCTGATGTTGGTGGGATTTGGAGGATGATGGAGGCAACAGGGGAAAGAACCTCAGATCTACAAAGTCCCTTCCACGAGGTGGCTGATGAGATGTGTTGGCACGACTGCCATATTGCATCTCCAATCCCAAAGCCCTTCTTGGAAGAGTGCTTTGCCAGACTGCCAAGAACCTTGCCCTGATCCAGGCCAAGGTGGTGAGACACGGTAGTGATGACACCATAGGCCTTGTTGATCTCTGCACCAGACTGGATGCTCTTGCCAGCATACTTTGGGTCCAACTTGTATGCTGCGGCATGTATTGGCTTCAGGCAGATGTCTTCACACTTTTTGATGTATTTCAGAACAGCAGTTTCCTCAGCTTGGAGCAGCAGTGAAGTGGGCAGGGCAGTACAGATTTCTTCTCTTACATCTGCAAGCAGAGACTGAAAATCAGACAGGATGGCATTGTCTCCCTCAATCCGTGCAATTGCTACTGCTATAAGTTTCAGGTTGCTTACCACGCTCTCCCAAAATACATCATCCAGGAGGATTCTCTTGATGGGGCTGTCCATATCGGCAGACTGTGTTATGGGCATTTCTTGGAGAGACTCCTTCTTTTCCAGGACTGTCAAACATGATGACAACACCACCCCAACAGGTGTTGCTGGGCAGCTTCAATGTGGTGCTCTTATTCTTCTCACTTTGCTTGGTGAGGTAGATGGCTGCTATAACTTGATGACCTTTCACATACCTAACCATTTCCTTGGCTCTCATGTAGAGTGTATCCATTGTTTTCAGTGCCAAAATGTCCTTGGGGAGCAGATTCAATGCATGAGCAGCACAGCCAATGGGTGTGATGTGAGGGTAGGACTCCTCCACTTCAGACCAAGCAGCCTTCATGTTTGCAGCATTGTCTGTCACCAGTGTAAAAGCAGTCTGTGGTCCAAGGTCATTGATGACTGCCTTCAGCTCATCTGCAATGTAGAGACCGGTGTGTCTGTGGTCCCTTGTGTCTGTGCTCTTGTAGAATACTGGTCGAGGGCTGGTGATGTAGTTAATTATTCATTGCCCACGAACATTCTACCACCCATCAGAGATGATTACAATACAGTCTGCCTTCTCTTATGATTTGCTTAACCTTCACTTGAACTTTGTTGAACTGCATCCAGCAAATAAGTAAATAAAGCATGTCTGGTTGGAGCAGTGTAGAACATTCAGAAATCTCTTCCAATACACATTGCCTGTGAGTATGACAGGTGAACCAGTTGCATACACAGTTCGAGCAAGACATTCACCAGCATTTCTCTGAATACATTCTTCCATTGGGTCAAAAAAGATCATGAGCTGTTGCTATCGGTAAGGTGTCTGTAGTAGAGGGACTTTTGTCAGAGGTTGCATGTTGTGAGAGCTGAGGGAACTTTATGCACTTGGCCAGATGATTCTGCATATTTGTTGCATTCTTCACATGATTTGGCACAGTATTTGCAAATGTACACAGCTTTTCCTTCTACATTAGCTGCAGTGAAATGTCTCCACACATCAGATAGTGCCCATGGAACATTCCAGTTAAGATTAGAAAATGAGTAAATCAAAACCCAAATACAATTCCATGTACAGATAAATAGTTAAGCAGTTAGATTAAACAATTCATTTGTAAGATAAATGTTTTAAAATGAAATAGGTGAATGTTATGGAAACTGGTGAACAGGGATGGAAATGTGAATTTACACTCAGTTAGCAGGCTCAAGCAAGCTAAAACCCACATGGTAGCAGAAACTAACTAGCAGAAATTGTTAACAAGTTAGAAATTATTTAAACACAGTTTGCTGTAGGCTACTATTTACTAGTTAACCAAAAATCATGTATGTCATATAAAATATATTCACACCACCCAGTATTGTAATCAAAACATACCAGAAAGCATGTAGTCCTTGGCTCAGACAGTGTAGTAATGTGGGCTCAATAGGATCTCATCAGTGTGCAACATCTTGAGAATCAGCTGTGATGCAAGAATGCACTGTGCATGCAGAGGGTTGCAATTCCATTGAATTAGAGATAGTTTAACCAAAATATGCCGCAAGAACCAGAATTGCCTTGTGTATCCCACAAAAAAATCTTTACTGTTATAAGAACTTTTTTTTAATGAATTTAAGCCAAATTCCCTTAACTTCCCATGGAAAATTTCCGTATAAAATTCCGGAAATGTACCGGAATGTTTCCGACCCTTTGCAACCTACTCTTTATAGAGCAGAGCACTGAGTTGTTGACTCAACTGTAGGGTTGTGTGTTGTTGCATCATGGTCCATGTCACAGGTTAGCCATTCAGAGGCCGTAACAGGTGTCAGAAAGCTGAGCAATTGTGGAAACTCACCACATTGCCCTTCCACAGTTGATCAAGTCCAACAGGCTCTTTCTATCAACCCAAACATGTCTATGCAAGTACAGATCAAAGCTGGTGATGTTTAACTCCTTGGAATGGCATTGTTGTTGCTTTTTATCTGAACAGGTTTGACTGGGATTAAGGCAGGAGGGCACAATAGTTCAATAAACAGGCTTTTCTTTTGGCCTTGTTTCCCATTGCCCTAGTATCCTCAAAATGCACTCTCTTATCAGATCAGACAGAAATTGGATATAATTCTATTACTTAAGAACAATGGTGCAACGCTAATAAAAATTACATTATTTTATAACAAATGCGCTTTCTCCTGTGTTGGATTGCGGACGCTGTTCTGAAACATCAGTGCCCTGTTGAATTGACGCCTTTTCCTAGACCATGTTGCTATGTGCATCATAGGAAAGTTAGCCAGCATATTGGTGTTTAGAACAATGTGGCGGAGGCAGCAGCAGAGTTAGGAGACAAGAAAACAGCCCTCGCCTTGATTGTCTAAGAAGAGTGAGGAGAGATGAAACCCCAACTTAATTAGGTATATTATCAACAACCTAACTGTTAAATGTGCCTGGCTTTATTAATCATCCATATACACTATATATACAAAGGTATGTGGACACCCCTTCAAATGAGTGGATTTGGCTATTTCAACCAAAACCTTTGCTGACAGGTGTATAAAATCTAGCACACAGCCATGCAATCTTTTCAAACAAGTCAGTTAGTCAAATTCGTCAGCCCTGCTAGAGCGGCCCCTGTCAACTGTAAGTGCTATTATTGTGAAGTGGAAACGTCTAGGAGCAACAACGGCTCAACTGCGAAGTGGTAGGCCACACAAGCTTGTATAGTGCGTAAAAATCGTCTGTCCTCGGTTACAACACTCACTACTGAATTCCAAACTGCTTCTGAAAGCAACGTCAGCACACGAACTGTTCGTCGGAAGCTTCATGAAATTGGTTTTCATTGCCGAACAGCCTAAGAACAAGCCTAAGTTCGCTATGCGCAATGCCAATCGTCGGCTGAAGTGGTGTAAAGCTCACCGTCATTGGACTCTGGAGCAGTGAAAACGTGTTCACTGGAGTGATGAATCACACTTCACCAGTCTGACGGTGAATCTGGGTTTGCCGGATGGTTGGAGAACGCTACCTTCCCAATGCATTGTGGCAACTGTAAAGTTTGGCGGAAAAGGAATAATGGTATGGGGCTGTTTTTCATGGTTCGGGCTGGCCCCTTAGTTCCAGTGAAGGGGAATCTTAACGCTACAGCATACAATGTCATTCTACATGATTCTGTGCTTCCAACTTTGTGGCAACAGTTTGCAGAAGGCCCTTTTCTGTTTCAGCATGACAATGCCCCCGTGCACAAAGCAAGGTCTATACAGAAATGGTTTGTCAAGATCGGTGTGGAAGAACTCGACTGGCCTGCACAGAGCTCTGACCTCAACTCCATTGAACACCTTTAGGATTAATTGAGATGCTGACTGCGAGCCATGCCTTTTCGCCCAACATCAGTACCTGATCTCACTAATGCTCTTGTGGCTAAATGGAAGCAAGTCCCTGGGAAACTCTTGTTTTCTGTTAAAACAGCCACTCTGGTGTTATAGTTTATTTAGTGTGTATACTGTTCCAAATGGTCAGAAAAATAATAATATTATAATAATATAATAATAATATTTATAATAATAATAGCCCTCTTTTTTTTCTTGATCTCCTTCGTATTGGTATTATTACTGTTATGATCATCATTATAATAAGTAGGCTAATGTCATTAGTATAGCAGCATTGTATAACCACCATTGAGACGTAACTTACTTAGGCCTGGAAAGTATTCAGACCCCTTGACTTTTTCAAATTTTGTTACATTAAATCAAATCAAAATCAAATGTATTTATATAGCCCTTCGTACATCAGCTGATATCTCAAAGTGCTGTACAGAAACCCAGCCTAAAACCCCAAACAGCAAGCAATGCAGGTGTAGAAGCATTACAGCCTTATTCTAAAATGGATTCAATTAGTTTTTCCCCCTCATCAATCTCAAATCAAATCACATACATTTGTCACATACACATGGTTAGTAGATGTTAATGCGAGTGTAGCGAAATGCTTGTGCTTCTAGTTCCGACAATGCAGTAATAACCAACAAGTAATCTAGCTAACAATTCCAAAACTACTACCTTATAGACTCAAGTGTAAGGGGATAAAGAATATGTACATAAAGATATATGAATGAGTGATGGTACAGAGTATAGGCAAGATGCAGTAGATGGTATCGAGTACAGTATATACATATGAGATGAGTATGTAAACAAAGTGGCATAGTTAAAGTGGCTAGTGATACATGTATTACATAAAGATGCAGTAGATTATATAGAGTACAGTATATACGTATACATATGAGATTAATCATGTAGGGTATGTATGTAAACATATTAGGTAGCATTGTTTAAAGTGGCTAGTGATATATTTGACATAATTTCCCATTATTAAAGTGGCTGGAGTTGAGTCCGTGTGTTGGCAGCAGCCACTCAATGTTAGTGGTGGCTGTTTAACAGTCTGATGGCCTTGAGATAGAAGCTGTTTTTCAGTCTCTCGGTCCCAGCTTTAATGCACCTGTACTGACCTCGCCTTCTGGATCATAGCGGGGTCAACAGGCAGTGGCTCGGTGGTTGTTGTCCTTGATGATCTTTATGGCCTTCCTGTGACATCGGGTGGTGTAGGTGTCCTGGAGGGCAGGTAGTTTGCCCCCGGTGATGTGTTGTGCAGACCTCACTACCCTCTGGAGAGCCTTACGGTTGTGGGCGGAGCAGTTGCCGTACCAGGCAGTGATACAGCCCGCCAGGATGCTCTCGATTGTGCATCTGTAGAAGTTTGTGTGCTTTTGGTGACAAGCCAAATTTCTTCAGCCTCGAGGTTGAAGAGGCGCTGCTGCGCCTTCTTCACGATGCTGTCTGTGTGAGTGGACCAATTCAGTTTGTCCGTGATGTGTACGCCGAGGAACTTAACTTACTACCCTCTCCACTACTGTTCCATCGATGTGGATAGGGGGGTGTTCCCTCTGCTGTTTCCTGAAGTCCACAATCATCTCCTTAGTTTTGTTGACGTTGAGTGTGAGGTTATTTTCCTGACACCACACTCCGAGGGCCCTCACCTCCTCCCTGTAGGCAGTCTCGTCGTTGTTGGTAATCAAGCCTACCACTGTAGTGTCGTCCGCAAACTTGATGATTGAGTTGGAGGCGTGCATGGCCACGCAGTTGTGGGTGAACAGGGAGTACAGGAGAGGGCTCAGAACGCACCCTTGTGGGGCCCCAGTGTTGAGGATCAGCGGGGTGGAGATGTTGTTGCCTACCCTCACCACCTGGGGGCGGCCCGTCAGGAAGTCCAGTACCCAGTTTCACAGGGCGGGGTCGAGACCCAGGGTCTCGAGATTGATGACGAGTTTGGAGGGTACTATGGTGTTAAATGCCGAGCTGTAGTCGAACAGCATTCTCACATAGGTATTCCTCTTGTCCAGATGGGTTAGGGCAGTGTGCAGTGTGGTTGAGATTGCATCGTCTGTGGACCTATTTGAGCGGTAAGCAAATTGGAGTGGGTCTCGGGTGTCAGGTAGGGTGGAGGTGATATGGTCCTTGACTAGTCTCTCAAAGCACTTCATGATGACGGAAGTGAGTGCTACGGGGCGGTAGTAGTTTAGCTCAGTTACCTTAGCTTTCTTGGGAACAGGAACAATGGTGGCCCTCTTGAAGCATGTGGGAACAGCAGACTGGGATAGGGATTGATTGAATATGTCCGTAAACACACCAGCCAGCTGGTCTGCGCATGCTCTGAGGGCGCGGCTGGGGATGCCGTCTGGGCCTGCAGCCTTGCGAGGGTTAACACGTTTAAATGTTTTACATAATACCCCATAATGACAAAGCAAAAACAGGTTTTTAGATATAAGAAAACTGATCACATTTTACGTAAGTATTCAGACCCTTTTCTATGAGATGTGAAATTGAGCTCAGGTGCATCCTGTTTCCATTGACCATTATTGATGTTTCTACAACTTGATTGGAGTCCACCTGTGGTAAATTCAATTGATTGGACACAATTTGAAAAGGCACACACTCATATAAGAGCCCACCGTTTGTTATAACCAATTTATTCATGTGATTGTGATACGCAATAGGTCAGGCCCTGAAGAGGGCCAGGGTTGAGTGAATAGGGAATGTTTTTCCTAAACAAATGAGGGATTTCCGTAACAGTCAGAAATGGCTGTAACTATGTTGCAGCTTCAGCAACACGACAGCGCGATAAACACTGATGTTCTGTGGTGGACACTGCAGCAGGGAGCAGAGAGCGACAATGGGTGCTAGTCAGTCACTTGCTGTCATTTTATATTTTTTTTACAGCAAGTCTGAGCCTGACATGGCACAATCAAATCAATTACCTTTAGTCATCTGTGTGTCTTCATTTTTAAAATGAAACCATGCGCTTAAAGCATCAGACGAGTACCCTATAGTTGCTTTGGTTGAATCATGTCTATATATGGAAACATACACATTTTTTTATATTTCAATTGGTCTACTGGACAGCAACTGAAGACACCCGGCTAAGACTTCTGATCACATTGTCCATTCTGTTAACAGGCCCATGCCTCCTCCGGCACGAATGGAGATTGCATTTGGCCAAATTTTTTCAATATGGCAGCTATTAATTTTGTCTTCGTTGCTCAGTGAGTCCTCATACTCCTGAGAGCGCTCTTGTCTTTTCCCCAGGTGTCTGAAGACAGTTGTTTGTGCAGACAGGGTCAATAGCCTCTGATATTCCTCAGAAGTAATGCCCATTTATAGAAACATGTCAGCCTGTCAGCTATGAACGATACCCGATATGGGCCAGGCATAGTCTCTGTACCTAGTAACGGGCACGTCCATCATCCCTATCTCCAGGAGATACCTTGTTTACCAGGAGAAACAGGGCTGATACAAGGAGGGTGGGAGGGGAATAAATATAGAGTAGAAATGTATTCTTTCCAAGCCTAGTCTATTGCTTTTAAAAACCGATATGACGAGGCAAACTGTGATTAGTTGCGTCAGGGCTTGAGTTCTGGTTTCGAGCCGAAAGCAGACCGAAATAGAGATCTCTCATATCAGAAAGCTGAAGCACAGACTGTCATTTTGGACCCGAACTGTGGCATTCCAGCCTTTCCAGATCCTCCAGTACATGAGGCCGCGACGTAAGTGATTAGTCGGATGGATATTTCTTGGCAGCTCAGCCCTTTTGACCACATTAGTCAATTTCGCTATTGATCAAAGTACCGGAGTTAACAGTCAGCTTAGCAATGTCTCGCCCCTTTTGGTTTCTTCTACATACAGCATTATTAGCAGTGCAGTATCACAAACTATTGATTGTTCTTCATTTTCTACAGTCTGTCTAGCTAGGTATCAGTTCTTCTTCAGCACTGTTGTGTGCTGTAGCGTACGGTTGCCTTGGAAGTTAGCCGTTGTGGAACTATGTCGAAGTGGCAGGAAAACCCAATTACTTGAGACAGATAAGGCAGCCAGGCAGATATCCGGCATGCGTTGTCTGCCAAGGTGAAAAAAACATCTGCAGAACCCAGTTCACTTTCTTAGGTGTGTGTCCTTCTTTGCACACTTTCAGTTGTGTGCAACTGTGTACCACTGTGCGTGCGTGCGTGTCCTTGTGTGTCTGGATGACTGAGTGTGTCCGTTAGCCAAGGGGGCGACCAAGTTGGAAGCATTAGAGCCAGTGTTGGTGAACACTGCAGCAGTCGACGGCTGGACAGAAAGGCCAAGAAGATCATCAAGGACCTCAGCCTCCCGAGCCATGGCCTGTTCACTCCGCTACCATCTAGAAGGGTGAGACAGTACAGGTACATTAAAGCTGGGACCGAGAGGCTGATAAACCGCTTCTCTCTCACAGGCCATCAGAATTAAACCGTCAACACTAGCCGTCCTCCGCCCAGTACCCTTCTCTGAACCTTAGACTCTTTCACTAGCTGGCTACTACCCAGTACTTTACCCTGCACCTTAGAGACAGCTGCCCGATGTACAGAGTCATTGAACACTGGTCACTTTAATAATGTTTACATCCTGTTTTACCCACTTCATATGTATATAGTGTATTCTAGTCAAGACTCATCCTATATAATCCTGTTGTACACATATTTTCTATTCACATAATGTCCATACTTGAAGACTCTACGCTTTAAAAAACGTATTATTATTTATTTTTTTACAAGGATCACGTTTGCCCCTAAGTTGAAAAATGTAGTGGTACACAAAGAAATTTAGGAGAACAATAAAAAAATATATTTGCGCTCACAAGCCGTTTTCTTTGTAGTCATGGTACAAGCATGACGGTCACGAATCTGCGCTCAGTGTATTCTCCATGGTTGGGGCTGGGGTACAGTGTATGAATCTTTTCAATTATCACCTACATTAAAATTCCAGGTATTTAGGTGCAGATGTGAGTGCAAATGGTCGCACTTTAGAGCCCTGATACTGTCTATATACACCATTCATATACAGTACCAGTCAAAAGTTTGGATACTCATTCCAGGGTTTTACTTTACATTGAATAATAGTGAAGACACAAACTATGAAATAACACACATGGAATGATGTAGTAACCACAAAAGTCTTAAACAGTAGGCTTTCTTATGTAACTCCTGGTGTGACGTTTGGCATCTGTATCCACAGCCAATTAGACACCGATCTGAGTTTTCCACCTCATCAGAATGAAGTTGTTTTGGAATCAGTTTCAGTGAGCATCTGAATAACAGACGCATCAAAATGTGTATTTATAAACACTCGGGGAGTGATTCGTCCAAGAGTTGCAAAATACATGGTTTTACCGGGCCAAACGCGTAAATCCAGTCAGTTTTATACAGATGTCTGATGAAGTTCATATTGTTCCACTTGGTTCTTAAGTTGTTGGATTTGAAACATGTCCACCTTTTTAATTTATTGCCTTCGTCAATAGTGTCAGAAAAACGTTGTACCCGTAAACTGTTTTACAGTACCACTTTCCACCCTGGTAACAGCAATTAAAACAGCTCCAAGTTTCTAAGTCGTAACTAAGCTCCCAAATCACAATAATTAGCCTATGTAGATCATGCCCCCTCAAACGAGAACTGCAATTGTTATGTCTGTAATTATAGCTTAAGTTCAAACGAGCTCAGCTGTGAGTGATAGCGTGAACACTTGAACCCTTGGTTCAACTTGGTAGTTAGTAGCAGACCCAAAAGGCTCTGGGTGTTGGCTCAGCCATAGGGGGAGAAAAAAACTAACATTGCTGCCTACCTGTAGCCGTAATGGCTGACTGTGGCAACAGCCAAGATTGTCTAGCTGCGTCGGTCATGTAACCAGAGCAGTGGAACCAGATCACTGTGTGTCGGGCAGTGTAGCAAATATGTCGCTGTCAAGGCCGTGTAGCTCATTCAAAGATAATGAGGGCCTGTTTAGGAAGTTGAGTGGCGGTTAAGTGAGGAGTGCATTATTCATAATGGACGTCATGAGGGGTCAATGAACCGATATAGCTCACATTGATTCAGCCTAAAGTGGGCATGTTAAATCCTTTCCCCTCCGCTGGGGCAATGGAAAGTCACTTAGAATGGGAACCCTGATTTGTCATTATTCTCTTTTCATTTAATCAAATATATATTTTTTGTTTTTGTTTTTATTTGTCACATGCGCCGAATACAGCAGGTGTACTGTACAGTGAAATGCTTACAAGGCCTTAACTAACAATGCAGTTTTAAGGAAATGGGATTAAGAACATTTTTACTAAAGCCTCTTCCATTAATACATTGTGCTGACTGGTAACTCTAGCAGTTATTGTCTGAGGTGTGAAGTTTAATTTGCCCTTTGGTCTGAACGATTAAATCTGCCATCAACACTGGGCTGCTTTCAGAGGGAGAAAATACACACTGTGTGTGTGTGTAGGTGTGTGCATGTGTGTGTGTGTGTGTGTGTAGGTGTGTGTGTGCCAGTGTGGGCAAGTGCCCGTTTCTGCGAAATTGTATTGTTCTTTTGAAAAGGGGAATCAAATGAAATTGTATTTGTAACATGCGTCAAAAACAACAGGTGTAGTAGACCTTACTGTGAAATGAATACTTACGAGCCATTAGCCAACAATGCAGTTCAAGAAACAGAGTTAAGAAAATATTTACTAAATAAACTGAAGTAAAAAATGAAATATAAAAAGTAACACAATAAAATAACAAGGCTATATACAGGGGGTACCGAGTCAATGTGCGGGAGTACAGGTTATTCGAGGTAATTTGTACAGGTAGGTAGGGTTGAAGTGACTGTATAGATGATAATAAACAGCGAGTAGCAGCAGTGTAAAAACAAAGGGGGGGGGTTCAATGTAAGTAATCCGGGTAGCCAGTACAAATAATCTTTTTATTTAATTTATTTTTTATCATTAGCTTTATCGCTAACGGCTACACAGACACACACAACGCACACTGACGGGCATTCCTGTACCGTTTCAGAACGTTGCAGGAAAATACGAATCACTGATGCATTTTGTTCGTGAATTGTGATTTTTAAATTCAATGAATTTTTGAATTTTTGAATAACTTTAGGCGACGCCGGCATAGCGGTTGTGTTGGCGGTGTCTAGGGGGGAACTGCATTAGAGCTGTCAAATCCACAAGCGGCTCCTGTCATTAGAGGACATTTGCCATAGGCTGCCCCAAGTCGCATTATGTGAAATCCCATGCGGCCTTGTTTACACGTTAGAACACTGGAATGTGAGATATAATCTACACCTCGATTAGGCTGAAAGAAATCTTAATTATTTAGTTTAAAGATTTTTCAATTTGATCGTAATTTTCTATATAGTCTACATTTTCTCGTTCTGAACTTCTGACACGATTGGGTGATCACCGACGTGGGGTACTGAACGATTTGACCGCTTCTTTGCAGTTCCACCTCAGACACCGCTAAAACATCTTGTTTGCGGGTTGGTGTCTGCTGTCGCCATGGAACGCTTGCCTACTAAATTCAATCAAATAAATGTGTTGTTGAATTCCATTTTGAATGTCTGGATTCTGTGAATCCGCCCCGTGTTTTCCACAACGCAGATTTCAAAGGGCCCTAGAACTGGTCTGATGAATTCACCTGCAACCTCTATCTTTACCTTGAGACACAGACTTCGGCTCTGTTGTGTTGGTACATATCCAACATTACTAGATACACTGTGGACTTGGAATGCCAGCGATACGGATGTTTTGGAAGATGCAAGTAGAGAGACAAGCCAAGAGCATGTTTTTGGGGTTGTTAACCTCGCGTGACCGCTTGTTTTATGTTAGCATATGGTCAGGGTCGTCATGAAGGACCAGTGAACCGTACCAGAGGCCGCTGGCGAGCGAGAAGAGAACGGACATAGAGGAGCACCCTCCAGCTCTCGCTCTGCCCTTCTCGCTCTGCCTCTCTCTCTCGCGCCCTCTCTCTCTCTCAGCCTCTCTCGGTCTCTCGCACGCTGATGGGCTTGTCATGAGCACTTTCTCTCTTTGCTTCTCATACTCTCACATCTGGCATCCACTTAGCACTAGGCTAAGTGCCCTAAGTCTTAGTGGGCACTGGGCATGGCGTCACATACTGGAGCCATGCCAGCCAGCCCCTTTCTCACTGAAAAGAACAACTGAACCACAATCAGAAATGTTGTTTGGGATGTATTGGAACTCTATTGGACCTTTTTTTATCTGTGTAATACTGCAACCATTTGGAAACAAATAGGCTGCTGTTATGTAAGTAGCAGCTCAAACATGGATAGGCTACTGTTATGTAAGTAGCAGCTCAAACATGGATAGGCTACTGTTATGTAAGTAGCAGCTCAAACATGGATAGGCTACTGTTAGGCCTGCAGGATGTTTGTTAATGCCTTTTGAGCTTTTGTATAGACCCGTGGGTAGGTCCTATATAGTGTGCACGTTCGGTACAGTATCGGGCCTGGGGGAGAAGTATCAGGCCCTCACCCGGACCTTTCCTGTTTAAAGAGAACAAGACAGAACATTTATTTTTTTACATAGACTTCTGGGTAACTGAGCACACTCTCCAGTCAAGCCCTGGCCCAGAGCATTGCTCCCCAGCGGTGGTGACACAGCTTTTCCCTGGAAGTTGCCTCAGGAACACAGTCGGCTCCTTGTTTACAAGTGTCTCTTTGAATTGGCAGTTAGTGAGGGTTGAAGAAACTTCCTGCAAGACTGCGATACCACTACATACCCATTCCAAAAATACTGTTTTAAGCCTGTGCACACTCTTGAAGTGGTATTTTGTGTATGACTGAGTTCTGACTGTATTGACAGGCTGCCCTGTGGTGACCCTGTCTCATTGACTGGGGTATTTTTACCCAGCCTGTTAGCACTGGCCTGTGCATCAGAAAACGCACGCACACACTGTTTTTAAACTGGCTTGTGTGTCAACACATTATCACTCACATGTTTATTCATGCACACTAGTTCACACTTACTGGTTAACACAACATATGCAAACAGTCAGGCCTCCAGCTCTCTGGTCCTCTCATCTAGTGTTCTCTGTGGAGACACACACACACACACACACCAGCCAGGCCTACAGCAGGCAGCCAAGGGCAGGTGTTTCAGCGCTTGTGTGTGGGGAACTGTCAGGTGTTCTCGAGTTTTCTAAAAGTGTCAGACAACAATGTCCTAGGCATGTGGGTGGTAGAGCGGCTTGTGTCCTGTCCCCTGTATTTACAGGCCGACGCTGTCACCAGTCCTAGTTTAATAGCTGGTTGTGCTCAAGCATGAGTCAATGAGGCTTTCACGTTTAGAGGAGTGCAATCCATAGAAATGGATTTGGGAGTGTCCTTCACTTTTCATGCGGGGCCGTGTATAGTAACCCTGGCACACAGGTTGTACTCTCACAAACACTTCACGTAAGGCAATGGATGTCGTTAGCACTAAAGTCGTCGTCTAATAGTGACTAACGGGAGTAGGGTGAAGGGGAGCGTAAGCTGATCCTAGATCTGTGCCAACTGCCAACTTCCGACACAGAGCATAGAAGGTTTCTATGCTTCACTTACTAGAGCAAAAGGCCAGACAATTGATAGCCGTGATCTCATTTCACTGCCCGGCATTTCTCCTTGCCCCGCCGGTTTTGACCACAGCAGCTCCAAGTCTGTTGGGTGAGGGAGGCTTGCTACACTAAGATTGTTCAGTCTCCAAACAGGGGTCAGGTATAAGCACACTCACTGGCCCCTCTCTCTCTCTCTACCTTTACCTCACCTGTCTATTCCCCCTCTTCTTTCTCTCCTCTCTCTTCAACACCCTTCACTATGCTCTCTCTTTCTCCGTTTCCCTACCTCCAATCCCATCCTCCCAGGTTCTCACCTTTTATACTTCAATAACACACACACACACACACACACACACACAGACACAGACACGTTGCTATCAGCTCAGTCAGTGTTAGCTAAGCTCCAGCATACTGTGCTGTTTACACCTATTCAGCCGCCGCCCCTCTCTCCCGTAATCCCCTCTTTCTTATCCCCTGCCTGTGCTCTGTGTCAATGGCATTAGCACAAAGGCATTTTCATACCCGGCAGACTCGCACCCACCAATTCAATAGAATTGGAAAGATTATTACGCCACATGTTTTTATTCTACATTCTACATTCTATCTCCCCCCCAGGTTATAGGGGCCCGTCTCGTGAATTTGCAGTGTATTACATCATGTAAAAAGCACAAAAGCATCACTGCGAGAGATTCACAGGGAGAGAGAGCTACAAACATGTTTTTACTTCCCATTTCCTCGTTTTCAGCACCTTTTTAAGGTAGTGTTATCTTAAATACCCTGGTAAATGGCCTTCTCAAAGGCGGCAGCAACAGGAACTGTTCACGACACATGGGAAGGGGAAGATGCTTTCACCGTTCACCAATAACCAGAGGCTTTGGCTTTGTGTTGGGTTGTGTGGGTTGACATTGCTTTGGGGGTTTCAGTAAGCGACTCCGCAGGTAGTTGCAGTATTAGCAAAGCGGTGGAGGGGTTGAATAAGTAAACAGTGGGGAAGTAGTGTGGGGAGATTATTGCTAATCCCTGCCTAGGATACATGAGCTGGGATTACACAATCTCTCCAACACAAGGTTGGGGGTGTCATCTCTCTGACAGAATGAGAGTTAAGATCTCTAGGCTTTATCGTTTTATGTGTGTCTCAAGCAAGCTTGGTTGGTGAGCTACAGTATCCATCGGTCCCATTGGGATTGGTAATGGAAGGTAGGTTTGACTCAAATAACACTCAAATGCTTTGCTTTGGCCAATCGTGTCTTCCTCTGAGTTGCATATAGATTTAAATTTTCTAGCTCATCTTAATACATTTCTACACATGATTATGAGACATCCGCCAAGCACCTGTCAAGCCTCCGCAAAACAATGACGGAGCTGCACGTTCTGACTTCATCTTGACTCACTCTTCCCCCTCTCCTTCACAAGGACTTATTCTCTCACCACTTTCCTAATGTCCCCTGAACGCTAGCCGCCAGAATTATCATGTTTATTCTGGATTGCCATTTGGAAAAACAGCATTTTGACATTTGAGAAGGCCTCAGAGGGGGCTAGTGATGTGAGGCTATGGTGCCATCCCTCCTCCTAGCAGCCTGTTATTTCTGTCACATGGCAGACACAAGATGACTTGCAAAAAATACCCCTCTCCTGAGGGTTAAACAAGCTACCATGGAAACAAATTATTTCAGAGGTTTATGGCTGTCAGACCCTAGGCAACATGCTATCAACGCTCAGAAAGAATGAGACTATCTTCACCCATAGAGCATTATCAACAGCCCTGGGCTGTTTTTTTAACCCAGGATAATACTACTATTCACATGCAGCGTGAGCCTATAATGCTCTCCCTAGTGGTTGAACCACAGGAAAGAACATCAAAATATGACATATTGGTGGTATTCCCTGGGCAGTCCGCCTATGTCATCAACCCGAGGGAACCTTTTCCACCAGATACCAGCTCAGACTGGTTTGATGTGGTTCAGTTTCAAGTGTTAAATGTGAGAGCAGGGCTGTTGAAAGAATGTCTGACATTTGATATCCTTACTGACCTGAAATCACATCCTTTTTTTTTTTTTTTTCGCATAATTTCTAGCACCAGCTCCCACGCATTGAGTCTTATTGTCTAGCCTTTTTTCTTTCTGACTGCAATCAGCAGTCCAGCTAGCACGAACAGTGAAGACCTCAATCTCCTTGGGCCCATTTATTTTGCTGCTGGGCGAGCTAGCCGCTAAATCGATGTGAAAGCTAAGCAGATGCTAACATGCTGATTGGATTAGGGCTTGCAAATGAGATATCGGTGAGCGTGATGGGTTTTCCTAATGGCCGAGTTAAAGCATAGAAAATATTTTTTTCCCTCTAATTCCACGTGTTGTGGTGGTAGAAAAAAACAATGCATCACCATAACAACAAGTTTAATTCCTTCCAGGAAAGGTTTGTTGCTAGTGGGAGATGTAGGAAATTGTTAGTCGGCATGACGACTAGATATCAGATTTCTTTTTAATTAGCTTGCTACTTAAACTGCTGGTTGCACAATCCTCCATTAAGGAATATAGGATTATCCATTGTTCTTGATCCCTCGACACAGCCTTTCCTGTTGGTGCATTATGGTAAGAAAGCAGACAGCAGTTGCAATTGTTCAGGTTCTCACCTATGGTGGTGAAAGGATGAATAATATTGATACTATTGGCATCACATTACCGTGTATGATTCTGACGGGTTGAAGAAAAAGGGGTCGTTTTGTGTCGAGGTCAGAGAGAGAGAGACTGGGTCAAAGGTCACGGTTCCTGGAAAGCTTACAAAGGAGGAAATCGGCTGCAGTAGGAGAGGTCAGTGCACCAGGCAGCTCATTGCCAAGCCTGTTCTGTGGGACTAAATCCTCTTGTTTTCACTCCCTATTGTTGTTTTTCTTAACAGGGGCCATGTTAGAAAATGTTTAGGGCTCTCACCTTTTACCGTTATCTTGAAAGGAATTGCTTTTACCGAGGCCTATTTATGTTTTCCTTGTTTGTGCGCGTGTCCGTGCATGTGGTCCCTTCTCAGTAATGTGTGCGCCCCTGTTAGCAATTAGCTGAGCTTATCGCCTCAGAGACTTGTAGTTGGTTGTACAGTTTTGTCACTTGTTTGCATTACGTTTAATAAGACCTATATGGGCCCCAACTTGTTACAACAATGAATACCATCCTCCTCAGGAGATTTGGAAGTGCCCTTCGAGTCCGAGAACTCAACTTGCATGACTCTGCATCACCCCACTATGGTCATGCTTTCCCATGAAGTCAAATCACATTGATGATATCATTACTCAACGATACACCCTCCTCACTCACTGTAGCAGTATGATAACTCTATATTAGGGTCTGTCCTTCCTAGTGTGCCATGTAAAAAAGCTAACGTTTAGTAAAGTTTGAATGATTTGAATTTTTTTAATTTTAAATTTAATTTTTTTTTTATTTAACCTTTATTTAACCAGGCAAGTCAGTTAAGAACACATTCTTATTTTCAATGACGGCCTGGGAACAGTGGGTTAACTGCCTGTTCAGGGGCAGAACGACAGATATGTACCTTGTCAGCTCGGGGGTTTGAACTCGCAACCTTCCGGTTACTAGTCCAAAGCTCTAACCACTAGGCTACGCTGCTCTATCAAATATCAAATCAGACTTAATTATAATATAATAAACACAGAAATACGAGCCATTGGTCATTAATATGGTCAAATCCGGAAACTATCATTTCGAAAACAAAATGTTTATTCTTTCAGTGAAATACGCAACCGTTCCGTATTTTATCGAACAGGTGGCAACCCTAAGTCTAAATATTGCTGTTACATTGCACAACCTTCAATATTATGTACAATTCTGGCAAATTAGTTCGCAACGGGCCAGGCGGCCCTAACTGTTGCATATAGCCTGACTCTGCATGCAATGAACGCAAGAGAAGTGACACAATTTCCCTAGTTAATATTGCCTGCTAACATGAATTTATTTTAACTAAATATGCAGGTTTAAAAAATATACTTGTATGTATTGATTTTAAGAAAGGCATTGACGTTTATGGTTCGGTACATTCGTGCAACGAATGCGCTTTTGTTAAAACATCACCTGTTTGGCGAAGTAGGCTGTGATTGGATGATAAATTAACATGCACCACATGCACCACATGACCACATTGATCAACAAAACTGATGATCATGAACTTCAGAAGACAGCAGAGGACCCCCCGATCCACATCGCGGGACACCAGTGGAGAAGGTGGACGTTTTTAAGGTCCTCTGCGTACACATCACTGACAAACTGAAATGGTCCACCCACCCAGATAGTGTGGTGAAGAAGACCCAACAGCGCCTCTTCAACCTCAGGAGGCTGAAGGAATTTTGGCTTGTCACCTAAAACGCTCACAAACTTTTACAGATGTACAATTGAGAGCATCCTGTAGGGCTGCATTACCGCCTGGTACGGCATCTGCACCGTCCACAACCGCAGGGCTCTCCAGAGGGTGACGTGGTCTGCACAACGCATCACCCGGGGCAAACTACCTGCCCTCCAGGACACCTACAGCACCCAATGTCACAAGAAGGCCAAGAAGATAATCAAGGACAGCAACCACCCAAGCCACTGCCTGTTCACCCCGCTATCATCCAGAAGGCGAGGTCAGTACAGATGCATCAAAGCCTGGACCGAGAGACTGAAAAACAGCTCCTATCTCTCAAGGCCATCATACTGTTAAATAGCCATCACTAGCACAGAGAGGCATCTGCCTACCTACAGACTTGAAATCATTGGCCACTTTTAATAAATGGAACACTAGTCACTTTAATAATGTTTACATATCTTGCGTTACTCATCTCGTATGTACAGTGGGGCAAAAAAGTATTTAGTCAGCCACCAATTGTGCAAGTGTTCCCATTTAAAAAGATGAGAGAGGCCTGTAATTTTCATCATAGGTACATTTCAACTATGACAGACAAAATGAGAAACAAAAATTCAGAAGATCACATTGTAGGATTTTTTAAATGAATTTATTTGCAAATTATGGTGGAAAATAAGTATTTGGTCCTACAAAAATCCTACAATGAGATTTTCTGGATTTTCTTTTCTCATTTTGTCTGTCATAGTTGAAGTGTACCTATGAGGAAAATTACAGGCCTCATCTTTTTAAGTGGGAGAACTTGCACAATTGGTGGCTGACTAAATACTTTTTTGCCCCACTGTATATACTATATTCTATTCTACTGTATCTTAGTCTATGCCGCTCTATTGCTCGTCCATATATTTATATATTCTTAATTCCATTCCTTACTTAGATTCGTGTGTGTTAGGTATTTGTGGTAAAATTGTTATATATTACTGCACTGTCGGAACTAGAAGCACACATCTTCTAAACACGTGTATGTGACAAATAAAATGTGATTTGATTTGACATTCCTCCATTCTTTTCCTTCATTAAACCAACTTCTCCTGCAGAGGCACAGAGAGCAGCTTTTAGCAGCCAAGACCAATGCATAACAATCTGGCAGTCTGCTGAAATCATGCATTATTTATTGAGGGAAGGAAACTGATCTCGGATCAGTGGCTCTCTGTCTGTAGCTGTGAGCAGGGGAACAGCAGGGTAGTAATTATACTGACCTAAGAGCAGCACTTTGACCACACCTTGTGTGTTTAGCATACAGGTATGTGCATGTTTGCCTGTGTCTACTTGTATGTTTGTTAACTCGTGAGGATAATGCGCACTGTACGGAGGCACAATATGGGAAAATAATGAAATTGCCATGTTTTTGTTAACCTAATATTGAGATTTGTGATTTTAGTTGCGATTTAGATCGAAACCCTTTGGTGAACTGTTGGAATCATAGAAATTAAATGAGTATTCCGATTCTATGGTTGGTGTTTGGCATGACAACTAATGAAAAAACGGGTAGAGTAAAAGTTGTTGTGACAGGGTAGGAACCATAGTGTTGGTCAGCATCCCAGGGGACCCTTGATACATTAATGGTGTAAAATATATATATGTATTGCAGGCTCTTGCGTCATGTCAATATTGCAATGTAATTGTGCACGGTATGCATGTAATGGTAGAGGTGGCAGGTAGCCTAGTGGTTAGAGCTTTGGACCAGTAACCGAAAGGTTGCTAGATTGAATCCCCAAGTTAAAAATCTAGTAAAAATCCCCAAGGTAAAAATCTGTTCTGCCCCTGAACAATGCAGTTAACCCACTGTTCCTAGGCCGTCATTGTAAATAAGAATTTGTTCTTAACTGACTTGCCTAGTTAAATAAAGGTTCAATTAAAAAAATTATAAAACATTTAAAAAACGGTTAAGGCTATGAGTAGAGGAGGGTAGGCTGATCTTAGATCTGTGTTTACATGTAACTTCTAGCGCTGTTCCGTTGGTCATTTCCAGAGATATCACCTGACAACTAGGGCAAATAACAAGCGCAAGTGTCTAAACAGTACCTTGTTAACCTGGCTTCCAAAACTATCTCCATCCCTTTAGTTTGTGCCATAGACACAATCCCATTCTAGGCTTATTAATTGGATGAGCACTCTCTCCGTGACTTCTCTTGTGACTGTAAGTGGGATACCATGGTCATGTGATGCACGCAGTCGTAGCGTCTTAGCCTAGTGGAAACATCACCATTTGCCTTGTTACTTCACTCAGAGACCATTGCCCAGGGTCTATTGCTATAATAATGGTTAAATGACCATTGAACCACAAAGGTATACAGTTAAACGATAAATCCTAGGACGCTTGAGATAAGGACGGACTATGTTCGTTAAAGGATAGCATAAACAGCAGTTATGTTTGTATGCCAAGGGTATGGTTGTCATTCCAGTATGACTATCCTACCTATAGGCAAGTGGTAGCCTGTGGTTTGGTCCATTCTACACAGTTGAATACCCAGTATGGCTTCCCCATCCATTGTTTTATCACTTTCTTGCCATTATTTCCAAAACAACGTCTCTTGTTTATGGTCAATGACACAAGCAGTCATAAGACAAGCCTGTGTTGTGCGTTGCCATGTGTGGGCTGGATGATGACCTCACCGTTTGCTCTCTATTGACATCCAGACCAAGGGTCATATGATGAACCAACCAACCAGTCCCAAATGTCACTCTGTCCCACACTGTTCAATCCATTCCTAGTATTACAGCTTTGAAATTAGGCCTAGATGGGACAGTCTCGTTATGGGGATATTTTGGTCCCTTATAGCTTGTTGTGAAAGTGTTTGTTCCCGTTCTGTGGCAATCAGAGAGAGTACACTCCATCCCACTTTATTTCTATTACCGTCAACAAGCTTCAAAGAAGTTCCACTTTGGCCTTTATAAAGGATTTATTTATCTTCAAATAATTAGTCAGGCATTTTATGTATTGCTCTGAGGGGTGTGTGTGAGCATGTGAGAGAAAGACCCAGAAAAGGAGGGATCGTGTGTCACCAACACATTTGAATGCTTTCATATGATGTGTGTGTGTGTGCGTGTCTCTCTCACCTGGTGGTGTCACAGTGAGGTTATAATCACTAGGTGTGGGTGGGGTTATCGGCCTGCTGGGAAGGCTGACGCTGAACAAGCACAGAGAGACACAGCATGGCATTCTGTCAGCCTCGACCCACTCAACCCTTTCTCTCCCCCTCACTCCGTCTGGGAATGAAAAACGGTGATTCATATTCAGATAACCATGTAGTCATCTATTCATCCATATAGCCATGCATTCATGTCAACTTGGAAACTTCCAGGAAAGCTTGAATTGATTTTGACGACTCTACCATTCCTTGTCTTCGTTTATTAGGCTACCTTCTAACCTTCCTTGCTTCTTGTATTCTGGTGATATCGTAGACTCTTACGATCGATTCAGTACCATTTTATAGGGATCGCCTTTGATTTTGCTCCCATTTGATCATTGCTATCGTAGCCATGATTTCAGCATTAGCCACTCAGAGACTAGGACATAGTATCAGCCTCCAGGGTGTTATTTTAGGTTCTCTTTCACCAGCCTTGCAAGCCAGCTGGTCCCTCAGTGTGGTGGCAATGCTTGTCACAATGGCTCAGACACAAGAGGTATGTGGCAGGGTCTACAGTCAATCACGGATTACAAAAAGAAAACCAGCCCCGTCTTGCTCCCAGACAGACTAAATAACTTTTTTGCTCGCTTTGATGACAATACAGTGCTACTGACACGGCCCACTACCAAAACCTGCGGACTGTCCTTCACTGCAGCCGACGTGAGTAAAACATTTAAACGTGTTAACCCTCGCAGGGCTGCTGGCCCAGACGGCATCCCCAGCCACGTCCTCAGAGCATGCGCAGACCAGCTGGTTGGTGTGTTTACAGACATATTCAATCAATCCTTATCCCAGTCTGCTGTTCCCACATGCTTCAAGAGGGCCACCAGTGTTCCTGTTCCCAAGAAAGCAAAGGTAACTGAGCTAAACGACTACCGCCCCGTAGCACTCACTTCCGTCATCATGAAGTGCTTTGAGAGACTAGTCAAGGACCATATCACCTCCACCCTACCTGACACCCTAGACCCACTCCAATTTGCTTACCGCCCCAATAGGTCCAAAGACAACGCAATCGCAACCACACTGCACAGTGCCCTAACCCATCTGAACAAGAGGAATACCTATGTTTAGAATGCTGTTCATCGACTAAAGCTCAGCATTTAACACCAAAGTACCCTCCAAACTCGTCATCAAGCTCTAGACCCTGGGTCTCGACCCCGCCTTGTGCAACTGGGTACTGGACTTCCTGACGGGCCACCCCCCAGGTGGTGAGGGTAGGTAACAACATCTCCACCCCGCTGATCCTCAACACTGGGGCCCCATAAGGGTGCGTTCTGAGCCCTCTCCTGTACTCCCTGTTCACCCACAACTGCGTGGCCATGCACCCCTCCAACTCAATCATCAAGTTTGCGGACGACACTACAGTGGTAGGCTTGATTACCAACAACAACGAGACGGCCTACAGGGAGAAGGTGAGGGCCCTCGGAGTGTGGTGTCAGGAAAATAACCTCACACTCAACGTCAACAAAACAATGGAGATGATTGTGGACTACAGGAAACAGCAGAGGGAGCACCCCCCTATCCACAACGACGGGACAGTAGTGGAGAGGGTAGTAAGTTTTAAGTTCGTCGGCGTACACATCACGGACAACCTGAATTGGTTGTCCGTGATGTCCACACAGACAGCTTTGTGAAGAAGGCGCAGCAGCGCCTCTTCAACCTCAGGAGGCTGAAAAAATTTGTCTTGTCACCAAAAGCACTCACAAACTTCTACAGATGCACAATCGAGAGCATCCTGTCGGTCTGTATCACCGCCTGGTACGGCAACTGCTCCGCCCACAACCGTAAGGCTCTCCAGAAGGTAGTGAGGTCTGCACAACGCATCACCGGGGGCAAACTACCTGCCCCCAGGGCACCTACACCACCCGATGTCACAGGAAGGCCATAAAATCATCAAGGACAACAACCACCCGAGCCAGTGCCTGTTCACCCCGCTATCATCCAGAAGGCAAGGTCAGTACAGGTGCAACAAAGCAGGGACCGAGAGACTGAAAAACAGCTTCTATCTCAAGGCCATCAGACTGTTAAACAGCCACCACTAACATTGAGTGGCTGCTACCAACATACTGACTCAACTCCAGCCACTTTAATAATGGAAATTGATGTAAAAAATGTATCACTAGCCACTTTAAACAATAGCACTTAATGTAATGTTTACATACCCTACATTACTCATCTCATATGTATATACTGTACTCTATCATCTACTGCATCTTTATGTAATACATGTATCACTAGCCACTTTAAATTATGCCACTTTGTTTACATACTCATCTCATATGTATATACTGTACTCGATACCATCTACTGCATCTTGCCTATGCCGTTCTGTACCATCACTCATTCATATATCTTTATGTACATATTCTTTATCCCTTTACACTTGTGTGTGTATAAGGTAATAGTTGTGGAATTGTTAGATTACTCGTTGGTTTTTACTGCATTGTCGGAACTAGAAGCACAAGCATTTCGCTACACTCGCATGAACATCTGCTAACCATGTGTATGTGACAAATAACATTTGATTTGATTTGAGCTGTGTTGGACTCGATCCCCTATCAAAGCACAGAGCTCAGCCAGGGGAAGTCTAAGGGCTTAATTCATTTCCTCCTCATTGTTTTGGTCCTGCTTTCAATAAGGATATTATAGGGGGCTTCTCATAGGAATCGGCTACTGTAACTCGACTTGATTAACTTTTTTGTTAATTGCTTAGTGATACGCCTTCTAGTCCTGCTATTGGAGTAGGTTCCTCCTCCAAACCTCGATTTGTTGAACCCATTCTTTGTTCTGGCTGAGTTGAGGTTGTTCGATAATGACACACTATGGGGACATCGTGGACTAAATCGCCTACATGTCTAACATTGCCCTCCTGTTTGTGTAGGTTCATGTGTTTGTTTGTATTTGCGTAGGGCTGTGTGTGGTCGATAATATCAATACCCATTTAACGCCATATACTCTGTTTTGTAGTTGGGAGTTTGTTTGGTGATGATACAGTATGGGGACGTGTGTAACCTTTGCCCTCTCCCTGTCTATCTCCCTAGGCTGTGACCCAGCAGGAGCGCTGCGATGGCCAGCTGCCACAGTAGCCATGCAGACACTGCCGAAGCTCCTCCTCCCTCAGCCTCACGGCCGCCAGCCATGCCCAAGCTCCACGTCCAGGGCTCGCTGTCCCGGAAGTCCATCACCATCCACTTCTCGCCCCTGGGCGAGGAGGAGAAGGAGGAGGAGCTCTATGGGGCAGTTGTGTCCTCTCCTCTTCCCCCTGCTGGACCCATAAAGGACCCCCCAGGCATTGTGACGGCCCCGGAGGCCAGCGAGGATCTGATCCTTGATGGAGCCGGGTTGGACTCTGAGGCTCAGGCTGCAGTTCTGCCTATGTTGTCCTCAACTGGTCCTCAAAGCTCCATCACCTCCACGTTACCCTCTGAACTGAAAAGATCCTCTCCTTCCCCTGCCACCACCTCCAAATCCACTTCCTCCAAGTCTAGCGACAAACCTTTCTTCAGCCTGGTCAAGTCTCTATCCTCTGACATCATTGAGCCTTCTGAAAATGTCTCCATCTACCCCGCTGCCCCCACTTCCGTGCGCCACTGCCACCCGATGAAAACCCTGGTCAAGTCACTCTCCTCTGACACCTCCCAGGAATCCCCCCCTTCCTCCTCCTCCTCGCCCTATCGCCTCTCGGACTCCCGCCTCAACCTGCACCTCTTCAAGCAGTTCACGCAGTCCCGTGCCCCAGTAGGTGTCGTTGCCGGGGCTGACTCAAAGACCGCCCCCTCCTCGACGCTCACCTCCCCAGACAGCCGCAACTTCTTTAAGGCGTCCGTGGAGGCGAGCATCGAGGACACTAAGCGCCGTTTCTCCGAGGCCATCTACGAGCCTCTCCAGCTGTTCAATAAGATCATGGAGGACAAGACTGGAGGCATTGGCAGCAGTGCCTTTCGGTCCAAAGCGCTCTCATCCAGTGCTTCGGAGCTCACCTGCCTGGCCTCCCTCAACAACGGCCAACCAGAGAGCAACAACAACTACAGCATCAAGGAGGAGGAAACCGGGGATGAGTGGGAGTCTGAGGGAACCGGAAACGGAGCCAGCTCTCCAAATCCCACCTCTGACACCAGAAGTCCTAAAATGTCTTCCACCTCTCTCAGCCTGGACAATTGCTCCATGTCAGCCCTGGCCAAGCTGGAGGACGAGGACTTCTGTATCCTCTCTAGTGAGGACTTTGAGGATATCGAGGGGGATTATGGAGACACAACCGACGATACATGTAGCCAAGTCAGACTGCCGCCTAGTGGCAGTCCAGAACTATGCAGTGACGACAAGTCAGAGGGAGAAGATCTGCCACCCAGCATTCCACACTACACCCTGATCATCATCACAGCGCTGGTCTACGGGTACTTCGTGTTGCCCCTGCCCACCTACGTTGGGGGTATGCTGCTGGGAGTGGGACTAGGGTTCATGCTAGCTATCGCTGTGGTGTGGTTGGCCGGACCCAAGCCTTCTGGCAATCGCACCAGACATCCCAGACACCAGGGGAAGCTGAGGAACATGGCCCAGCTGGGCATCAAAGAGCCAAGCATCTTCAAGGTGAGCAACTCCATGATCTTCTCACATATTGGTTCTCTAACCTCTCTTCAGGGACCTCCAGATGTTTCACAATTTAGTTGTACCCTAGAACTACCACTCCTGATTCACTAAACAAGGGCCTAATGATTAGTTGAGAAGTGGAATCAGTAGTGCTAGCTCTGGAATAGAGCAAATTCATTGGACAGGCTGGGGATCACCGAGGAGAGGTTTGAAATCACTGTAAAACCAATTAACTGAAGATATGCAGAAATCTATGGTCACACAAATAGACAGTGGTGCTGAACACAGACCCAAAAATGAAAGATTCATAAGACCATGTTATTATTACTTAGCTAATGGCCAGAATTCTGTTCGTTAACAATGAGAGACCTGCTGTGGTAAGGTATCACGTTGAACTTTCCCAATACTTGTGTTATCAGAGCAAAGCTGCTTTAGACCGACCATTAGAGATCTAGGTTGACCTGTAATTCACTAGCCTTGATCCCGTTGGTGTTCATTGTACATATTTTTTAAGAAGAAGCCGGGTGACCATCTTGTAGCCTGGTCTTAATTGCGACTAATTATTATTTTAGCTCCTGCTGTGCAATACTCTTTTCATAAAAGCACCTTAAAAAATGTCCAATGTTCTCAGATTCTTCAGAAGTCCCAGCTGGAGGATTTCCTCCCTTTTTATTACTGACTGATCACCTACATGTAACTGCCAAACTAATGGAAACGCCACCAAAGTGTCTTAATAGGGTGTTGGGCCAGCATGAGCTGCCAGAACAGCTTCAATGCACCGTGGCATTGATTCTATTGGAGGAATGCAACAGAAATTCCATAATTTGGTGTTTTATTGGTGGTGGTGGAAAATGCCATCTCGGGCGGCACTCCAGAATCTCCCGTAAGTGTTCAATTGGGTTGAGATCTGCTGACTGAGACACACTCAGACGCACACAGACACCCTATGCTCCTTTGAACCCCCTCTTTCAAAGTCACTGAGATCTCTTATGGATATTGTAGCCAAAATAATGGGCAAAAGGGGATTTTTATATGTGACACTAAGCATGACGGGACATTCATTTCTTAATTAACTCAGGAACCTCACCTGTGTTGGCAGCACCTGCTTTAAATATACTTTATCCCTCATTTACTCAAGTTTCCTTTATTTTGGCAGTTACCTGTACAGCGTTTCAGCACCCATCATGATCCGTGACTGGCTTAAAGGCATACTCTAGGATTTTAGCAATGAAGCCATGTATCTACTTTCCCAGAGTCAGACGAACTAGTGGATACCATTTATATGTCTCTGTGTCCAGTATGAAGAAAGTTAGCATTGGTTCGCAAAACTACCTCTAACTAGTGTTAGCGCAATGACTTGAAGTCTGAGTATCTGCTAGCATCCTGTCACAGCCTCTTGTATTATCTTCTAGTCTCCTGACTAGTCTCGCCTCTAGACAAATATAGACGACTGTTGTGACAGCCCACATAAAGTGCCATTCAGAGAAGAAAAACGCCTATTTGAGCAGTAAATGAGATCGTCCACGCTTCGACTCTTTCACCGCTTTGATGTCAGAGGGAACAAAAGAGTGAGGCTCTGAGGCAAATATACCTCATCCTCCATTGTTAGCGCTAATAGACAATAAATTACCTGAGGGAAGCCAGCTGTGCATTTAGCAGCATTAGCACTCAAATGGATCAGACAGACCATAGCCACTGTGGCTGTATATCATACTCAAAGCCTGTTAGCCTACTTTCTCTTCACTGCTAATGCCCTCCATGGCTTGCCAGGCAGTAGTAGACCCTGTGGAAGAGTGGTCACCCCGTGGCCCTCCTTCCAAATGATGTCACCTCTGGACTGTCAACGAAAGCCAGTCGGTCAGTCACAGTATAATGGAGAGGGTTCACGGTCTTGTTTGACCCCCACATATTGGAAAGCTGATAATAACATCACCAGCAGGCAGCACACAAACACATTAACTGTCAGGCTTTAATGTCCTGGGCTTGGCCTTGTCAGTCAAAGGGACAGTGAATGGTGGCGTTATGGACACAAAGGGGATAGGCTTTGTTCAGGGCTATAATATGACAATTTGGTGACAAGTGTCTTCTGTCTCTCTCCCCTCATTCTCTTATTCCCTCGCATGCCCTCTCTCTCTCTCTGTCTCCTTCTCTCTTTTTTCTGTCTTTATTTCTGTCATTCTCTCTCTCTCTCTCCCATCTCCCTCTTCATATCTAGCTGTGGGAGCAATAGAACCAGCACATCTAGGCCTATATCAAGTTTCCTGCAGGAGACTTGTGTGTCTGTGGTGGCAAAGCTCTAGGGGCCGTCTTGATCTCTGTGAAGAGGAAGGGACGAGATGAGACTGGGGGGTTGCATCCTAAATGGCACCCTATTCTCTAACATAGTGCACTACTTCAGACTCAGCCGACGAGGAGGCAGCACGTTACTAGATGACTGCTGTCGCGATTCTACTATCCTCTTCAATCTACTGCCGTTGGATGAGGATTTTTATTAGTGGTTCAAGGCTAAACCAGTGGTGCAATATTTCTCTACACGTTGGAGTTAAAGAACGTGGACAATACACTGGTGGTAATAGTGATGATAGCCACTAGGAGCAACCAGTTTCAATCATCACTATACCTAACCCACAGTGCAGACCATCAGGGTTGAGGTCAAGTCGTGGATTGTTGTGTGTTTGAATCTGTGACGGCATCATCGTTCTTTGAAGGTTAAGCATTTTAGATGTTACTGGTCCCGTCTGTGGCATAGGGCATTTCCAGGGATTTAGACCGACTTGATTTCCACCCCTTTAGATTTGATTAGGCCTAGTAGTTTAATGAAGCTGTTGGTAGCAGTGACAATCGAAGATACACACACACAGGATGCAGTCTAAGCCTGCATGAGTAATTTAGGAGGAAAATACAGCTAGATAAATCAGCAGTTAATTTTCTACTATAAAGTTTTATAATTGACCTCAACACCAAATATGTTTGGAAGCTATTTTTCAAAAACAAATGACTTTTTGACCCACCCACTACATAATTTTGGTCTAACTACACACATGGGGCACCCTAGTTCACAAATAGAATGATTTTTCGTTTTAATACATATTGCCTGTTTATAAATTGAAATGAGAATGCAAACAAACCCAGGAAAGGCTATCTGGTGAGTCAGAGACAATGAAATTATTGACTCCGGTCTATTGGCAAGACATGCATCATACTTGCGCAACAACCTACTATAAGCATTACCAAATCCTTCTGATCCATCTGTTCTTGACCATTTTTATCAACACAGAGTTGTGATCTCAATTTTGACAAACTGATTGTGATTTAGTTTCTATTAGAGGTCGACCGATTATGATTTTTCAACGCCGATACCGATTATTGGAGGACTAAAAAATGTGTAAAATGTATTTGTAATAATGACAATTACAACAATACTGAATGAACACTTACTTTAACTTAATATAATACATCAATAAAATCAATTTAGCCTCAAGTAGATAATGAAACATGTTCAATTTGGTTAAAATAATGCAAAAACAAAGTGTTGGAGAAGAACGTAAAAGTGCAATATGTGCTATGTAAGAAAGCTAACGTTTCAGTTCCTTGCTCAGGACATGAGAACATATGAAAGCTGGTGGTTCCTTTTAACATGAGTCTTCAATATTCCCAGGTAAGAAGTTTTAGGATGTAGTTATTATAGGACTATTTCCCTCTATAACATTTGTATTTCATTGACCTTTGACTATTGGATGTTCTTATAGGCACTTTAGTATTGCCAGTGTAACAGTATAGCTTCCGTCCCTCTCCTCGCTCCTCCCTGGGCTCGAACCAGCAACACAATGACAACAGCCACCACATCGAAGCAGCGTTACCCATGCAGAGCAAGGGAAACAACCACCCCAAGGCTCAGAGCGAGTGAAGTTTCAAACGCTATTAGCGCTCACTAACTAGCCAGCCGTTTCACTTCGGTCACACCAGCCTCATCTCGGGAGTTGATGGGTTTGAAGTCATAAACAGAGCAATGCTTGAACGAAGCGCACAACGAAGAGCTGCTGGCAAACGCACAAAAGTGCTGTTTGAATGAATGTTTACGCGCCTGCTTCTGCCTACCACCGCTCAGTCAGATACTTAGATACTTGTATGCTTGTATGCTCAGTCAGATTATATGCAACACAGGACACGCTAGATAATATCTAGTAATATCATCAACCATGTGTAGTTAACTAGTGATTATGATTGATTGTTTTTTAAAAGATAATTTTAATGCTAGCTAGCAACTTACCTTGGCTTACTGCATTTGCGTAACAGGCAATCTCTTTGTGGAGTGCAACGAGAGAGAGGCAGGTCGTTATTGCGTTGGACTAGTTAACTGTAAGGTTGCATGATTGGATCCCCCGAGCTAACAAGGTGAAAATCTGTCTTTTCCTAGGTCGTCATTGAAAATAAGAATGTGTTCTGAACTGACTTGCCTAGTTGAATAAAGATTTAAATAAAGGTGTAAAAAAAAAAAAAGCGGCGCCCAAAAATACAGATTTCAGATTGTTATGAAAACTTGGCCATTCCGATTAATCGGTCAACCTCTAGTTTCTATACATAGACGGAATCAGATGTTCATGCATTTAAATTCTAAATAAACCACAGACAGTGTCACCAGCAAAGCACCATTAGACCTCCTCTATGCTTCATGGTGGGAACCACACATGCAGAGATCATCTGTTCACCTACTCTGCGTCTCACAAAGACACGGCGATTGGGACCAAAAATCTCACATTTGGACACATCGGACCAAGGGACAGATTTCCACTGTTCTAATGTCCATTACTCGTGTTTCTTGGCCCAAGCAAGTCATCTTATTATTGGTGTCCTTTAGTAGTGGTTTATTTGCAGCAATTCTACCATGAAGGCCTGATTCACGCAGTCTCCTCTGAACAGTTGATGTGTCTGTTACTTGAACTCTGAAGAATTCATTTGGGCTGCAATCTGAGGTGCATTTAATTGCCAATTTCTGAGGCTGGTAACTCTAATAAACGTATCCTCTGCAGTAGAGAGAACGCTGGGTCTTCCTTTCCTGTGGCGGTCCTCATGAGAGCCACTTTCATAATAGCGCTTGATGGTTTTTACAGCTGCACTTGAAGAAACTTGAAAAGTTCTTGAAATGTTCTGGATTGACTGACCATGTCTTAACTTGTTATGGCTGCAATCCTGATATCGGGATAAGTGTCATCAACAACTGCTGAATAGCATAGCTCTACATACAATAAACATTACTATAAATATGTATATTCATGAAATCACAAGTGCAATATAGGAAAACACAGTTTAGCCTTTTGTTAATCCACCTGTTGTGTCAGATTTTGAAATTATGCTTTACAGCAAAAGCAATCCATGCGTTTGTAAGTTTATCGATCGATCGCACGATAAAACATTAATTAAGTACACTTAGCATCAGGTAGCTCGGTCACAAATCAGAAAAGCAATCAAATTAATTGTTTACCTTTGATCTTCGGATGTTTTCACTTACAAGACTCCCAGTTACACAACAAATGTTCCGTTTGTTACATAAAGATTATTTTTATATCCAAAATACCTCAGTTTGTTTGGAGCGTTATGTTCAGAAATCCACAGGAAAGAGCGGTCACGACAACGCATACGAAAATTCCAAATAGTTTCCATTATGTCCACAGAAACATGTCAATCCTCAGGTTGTTTTTAAACATATAATCGATAATATATCAACCGCAAATGTCATTCACAGTAGGAGAGGGGAAAACCATGGCTGTCCAAATTCTGTTGCGCAAGCAAAACTCATGTGACCACTTGATGCAATGTTATCGTTCTGGCTCATTTTTCAAAATAAAAGCATGAAACTATGTCTAAAGACTGACACCTTGAGGAAGCGATAGGAAAAGGAATCGGTTTCATATCCCTTTAAATGGAGCAAAGGGATGCTATGGAACATGGAGTTTTCAAAATAGAAGCCACTTCCTGCTTTGATTTTCCTCAGGGTTTCGCCTGCAATATCAGTTCTGTTATACTCACAGACAATATTTTGACAGTTTTGGAAACTTTAGTGTTTTCTATCCAATACTAATAATAATATGCATATATTAGCAACTGAGACTGAGGAGCTTGCTGTTTACAATGGGCACCTTTTCATCCAAGCTACTCAATACTGCCCCTGCAGCCATAAAAAGTTAAAGTTCTGATGGACTGTCTATTCTCTTTGCTTATTTGACCTGTTCTTTTACCAAGTAGGTTCTGTATACCACCCCTGCCTTGTCACAACACAACTGCTTGGCTCAAACGCATTAAGAAGGATAGAAATTCCACAAATTAACTTTTAACAAGGCACACCTATTCATTGAAATGCATTCCAGGTGACTACGTCATAAAGCTGGTTGAGAGGATGCCAGGCGTGTGCAAAGCTGTCATCAAGGCAAAAGGTGGCTACTTTGAAGAATCTAAAATATTACATATTTTGATTTAACACTTTTTTGGTTACTACATGTGTGTTCATGTCTTCACTAATATACTAAAATGTAGAACATAGTAAAAATAAAGAAAAACCCTGGAATGAGTAGGTGTCCAAACGTTTTGACTGGTACTGTATCTTAATGTGTCCGTTTTTAAGTTTTTATACTTTTAGTAACATTTCTAAAAACCTATTTTGGCTTTGTCATTATGGGGTATCGTGTGTAGATAAATGAGGGTAAAAACGATTTAATCAATTTTAGAATAAAACTAACCTAACCAAATGTTTTCAAAAAGTCAAGTGGTCTTAATACTTAACGAATGCACTGTATAGTCTACTGTACAAATAATTTTATTGCGCCATACAAAGTAGATGTGTTAATTGATTGATTGGTTTAATGTGTCATTGGTTGATTGTTCCACTGGTTTGTCCATTGATTGATTGACCTGACTGATTTCTCTATCTCCCCCTGCAGGGCTGGATGAACGAGATAGTGAACTATGACCCGGAGACATACCACGCCACTCTGACCCACTCTGTGTATGTGAGACTGGAGGGCTCTATCCTGCGCCTGTCCACACCCAACCACAACATCGCCCGGCGGGCCACCCATAACGAACCCAAGCCCGACGTCACCTATATCAGCCAGAAGATCTACGACCTCACTGACAGCAAGGTGGGTGCATTAAAAAAAATATCAAAAAGAGAATAAGGCAAAGGAGGTCAGAAGGGTACATTGTTTACATATGTGAATATGTGTCTTTACCTGTTGCAAACCATGTGAAGGGATTTTTTTTATTTAACTAGGATATTCAGTTAAGAACAAATTCTTATTTACAATGACGGCCTACTGGGGAACATTGGGTTAACTGTCTTATTCGGGGGCAGAACGACAGATTTTTACCTTGTCAGCTTGGGGAGGCTGGATCAACTGGCTCTAACCGCCCCAGGGGACAGCGTGAGTAATGGGGAACCAATCAGTTGTCTCAACGATGTCTGTGCGTCAGTCACCCCCTCCTTGGGGCCTTGGGGGATATTGTTCTCTCCCCTCGGCCCCTTTTTAGCAAGGTGGAGACGAAGTAACAGCAAATGTTCTTAGTACTGAACAAAACAACAAGATCTTTGCATTTGGGGCCAAGGTCTGGCACAGGATGTGTGTGGTTGGTGTCCGGAACCATTGTACATCTTCTCTGATGTTGCGCTTATATAGTATATAACCCAGAGGTTCAATCCACTCAGTGGACTTTCACTCTATTCACTTTGTGGGTGGTGAGACCAGATCCCTTTATCGTTATGTTTTTAACTTCTCTTGGGTAGGGGGCAGCATTGGAGATTTTGAATAAAAAGCGTGCCCAAATTACACTGCCTGCTACTCAGCCATAAAAAAATAAGAAATAAAAAGGTAATATGCATATAATAGATAGAAAACACTCTGAAGTTTCTAAAACTGTTTGAATGATGTCTGTGAGTATAACAGAACTCATATGGCAGGCAAAAACCTGAGAAATAAATCCAACCAGGAAGTGGGAAATCTGAGGTTTGTAGTTTTTCAACTCTTGCCCTATCGAATACAGTGTCTATGGGGTCATCTTGCACTTCCTAAGGCATCCACTAGATGTCAACAGTCTTTAGAACCTTGTTTGATGCTTCTACTGTGAAGTGGGGCTGATTGAGAGGGGAATGAGTCAGAGGTCTTCCAGCAGCCACGAGCTCAGTCTTGCGCGCTCACGTGATAGTTAGCTTGCGTTTCATTACTTTTCTACAGACAAAGGAATTCTCCGGTTGGAACATTATTGAAGATTTATGTTAACATCCTAAAGATTGATTCTATACATCATTGACATGTTTTTACGGACTCTAACAGAACTTTTGGACTTTTCGTCTGCTCCTAGTGAACGCGCTTTGTGAGTTTGTATTTGTTTACCAAACACGCTAACAAAAGAAGCTATTTGGACATAAATGATGGACATTATTGAACAAAACAAACATTTATTGTGGAACTGGGATTCCTGGGAGTGCATTCTGATGAAGATCATCAAAGCTAAGTTAATATTTATAATGCTATTTCTGACTTCTTTTGACTCCAACATGACGGATATCTGTTTGACTTGATTTGTCGTCTGAGCGCTGTACTCGGTTATTGTTTGCTTTTTCCGTAAAGTTTTTTTGAAATCTGACAGCGGTTGCATTAAGGAGAAGTGGATCTAAAATTCCATGCATAACACTTTAGCAATGTATATTATGAGTATTTCTGTAAATTGATGTGGCTCTGCAAAATCAGTGGATGTTTTGGAACTACTGAACATAATGCGCCAATGTAAACTCAGATTTTTGGATATAAATATGAACTTTACCGAACAAAACATAAGTATTGTGTAACATGAAGTCCTTGTGCGTGTCTGATGAAGATCATCAAAGGTTAGTGATAAATTTGATCTATATTTCTGCTTTTTGTGACTCCTCTCTTTGGCTGGAAAAATGGCTGTGTTTTTCTGTGACTTGGCTCTGACCTAACATAATCGTTTGGTTTGCTTTCGTCGTAAAGGCTTTTTGAAATCGGGCAATGTGGCTGGATTTACAACAAGTGTATCTTTAAAATGGTGTAAAATACATGTATGTTTGAGGAATTTTAATTATGGGATTTCTGTTTTGAATTTGGCACCCTGCAGTTTCACTGGCTGTTGACAGGTGGTATGCTACCATCCCACGTACCCTAGAGAGGTTTTAATAATGTTAATATACTGATTGGTGATTGATCTTGTCTCTCCTCATTGTTAACTTAAAATTAAGTTGAGCTGTAGTGGATATTTTATGAGCTGTAGTGGATATTAGACCCACACAGACACACCCAACTCAATCAAACATTCTATTCCCACTCTAGATCTATCTGGTGCCCCAGAGTCTGGCCAGGAAGCGCGTGTGGAACAAGAAGTACCCTATCCGCATCGAGCTGGCCAAGCAGGACGACTTCATGTCCAAGGCAGAGGGGGACCACAGCGAAACCACACACGAGAGAACCACGGCCACAGGAGAGGCGACCGTGGGGACGGAGGAGGCCAAAAGGTCCGTTGGTCCTGAACTGACCCTGTACCTGTTTGGTCGGACGGGGAGGGAGAAGGAGGAGTGGCACCGGAGGATCCTGTTGGCCTCCAAGCCCCCCAAGACAGGGATGAAGAGAGTCACTGGTCTGCAGGGGAGTAAGGCTGGTGAGTGGATGGATCCAGGTGCCACACACTCACTCACGGACCAACACACACACTTACACACACATTCTTCCGTACTAGTTATTTACAGGAAGTTATCGCTTGACTCAACATGTCTGGCGCTTGCATGCTTGCACAAATATAGTGTGACAATGTGAAAGCGACTGAGGGAAGTGCAAGACTGCATTTGTATTTCATAATGCACATGCAATATATTGATCCAGCTGCATCGTACTAATATCTTGTTGATATTTGACCCCTGTGGCAGCCTTGAGCTCCCACAGCCGCAGCAGCAGCCGGAGCAGTCTGGACGAGGTGCTAGCGTCTCAGCCAAGGACCAGGGACTCAACAGCAGGCATAGCAGCCAAGTCCCTACTGGACTACAGTGTCTACATGGCCACCCTGGTGCCCCCCGAGACTGGCACTGCCACTGCCACGCCCATCGCTGCCACTAGTCCCGTAGTCCAGAGTCCACAGAGTAGCCCTGGGTCGGGCAAGAAGGTATACCTTCAACCCCCTCTCATTTCTCACAACTGTGTACTATACTCTGTTGTTGTACATCATTTCTGTAAATAAATCTAATTACAGTACACAGTTGTGCTTAAGTTAGTATTTATCTCACTTCTTGTGTACCCGCCTACCAGTTGCAGAGCAGCAGCAGCTTTGACCCTGTCGTTTTGCTGGGGGAGGAGGAGCCTGTTGCCTGGGTGAACTCTGTGATTGGCCGGGTGGCATGGGACTTCCTGGGCGAGCCCTACTGGGCTGACGTGGTCTCCAAGAAGATCCAGATGAAACTCAGCAAGATCCGGGTGGGTGGCCTTTGACCTCTCTTCTCTCACCTATGACCCTGTTGTGACAAAGGGCTCATGTGTTTAAAAGAGCATTCTTACACTGTTGTATCTGTACTGTATTCTGTTACCACTGAGCTGCATATGTTCAACAGAGAAGATCAAAGGACACACAAAAAAGGGATGAAGAAGATGAGGTTTATTTGGCTCAGAAGGAGGGAAGAGGGGTAGAGAGAGAGAAGGAGCCATGCATTCCTAAATATAGAGAAAACACAAATAAAAAGAGACTAGGGGACTCATGCCTCTCAGTGGATCCTTACGACTGCAGGAACGGACACACACACACACACACACACACACACACACACACACACACACACACACACTCTAAATGTCAGCCACTTCCGCTGTGCAGCCCCGCCACAGGACTCAGAGACTCCACACTGGGCTCAGAGAGAGAACCTCATTCCTCTCTCTCTCTCTCTCTCTCTCTCGATCTCTCTATCCATCCATGTATCCCGGTTTTGTATCCTGGTCCTTCGATTATCCCCCCATGTTTCATCTTTGGGGTTGTTACTAGCCCCACGATAGCCCTTCGTCTGGTCCTATTCCCAATGTCGTGTGGTGATGTTGGCTGTTAGTCTTGTTGTCTCAGCTAGCCGGCGTGAGGGAGTCGATAGGGGCCTTTGTGGCAGATGAGAATGACTGGGAGATGTAGAAGGAGTGAATGAGTGGCTTGTTACCATCAACCTCTAACTTGCACATACTATACACCTGCAGCTGCAGATCCTTTGTGTGTGTGTGTGTCATCTACTTGACTGTTTCTTTCTCCCCCAGCTCCCCTACTTCATGAACGAGCTGACCCTGACAGAGCTGGACATGGGCGTGGCCACTCCCAGAATCCTTGGCGCCTCCAAACCCTCAGTTGACCATCAAGGTAAGAACCCTGGAAATGTGATACTGTATTATCCATCAACCAAATCCTGACCAGTAAAGAAAAACTGCAATTCATTGTATCTTTACACGCACTCAAACACACATATTGTGCAACTAACACACACACACACACACACACACACACACACACTCGCTCAGCCAGGCTCCCACTGTGCAATGTGCTATTAGCAGGGTTGAATTCAACTTCACACCGCCCCATCGTTGCAATTGATCCCCTCCGCTGCGTGGTGCCATCGTGGCAGAGGCATCATGTCGAGCTGTGCTGTGTAATCTGTTTATTAGAATCACTCTTTCCTTACGAGAAGGCATGAACCGTAGATTCAGTCTAGCACGGCTCTCTATAAGCATAAGGGCAGTATTGTGAGCGTGGGTGTTTTTTATGTCTGTGTCTAATATGTTGACAATTTGGTTGGAGTCATATCAGTACAGGAATTCCAAGTTTTCTTATCTGCGGTGTGGTCTCATGTGATATGAGTTAAAGTGCTACACAGGTCCAGGATACACAGTGTCTCTCACACACGCACACTCTTGCAGGTGCGACACACACACACACACACACACACACACACACACACACACACACACACACACACATGTATGGCCCACTGTTGATTTACATCCTCTGATTACTGGCACACGTCACGCTACTGTTTAACACGTGTACATTCTCTCTCTCTTCACACACACTCCGCTCTGTCCTAGTACGGAAGTGTCGGTGTGTCTTGTGACTACTCCCCACCCCGCCATTTCTCTGCCTAATAACATTGTAATATTAGGGCCCTGTGTTGAGTTCACCGGCTCTGTCATAAACCCTGGACCAGGGGACAACACCACCACTGACCGACACGATGTAATGCTAGCTGACAACGTGAACAACAACCAAGAGACCACAGTGACAGCAGATATAGCAATGCTAACAATGCTAAGTGCCAACAATAACACCACTGACCGAAACGATGTCATGCTAGCTAACAACAACCAAGAGACCACAGTAACGGCAGAGATAACAACGCAAACAACAACCGTGACAACGGTGAGGGCCACAACGCTAACAACTGCAGCAACAAGAACAAAAGACAAGTGTCTTTTTTACATAGCCACTTAGCCAGTCATGCTAACAGCAATGATCACAACGACATGCTATAGGCTGGTCATTCATTCAGCATTAGAAAAAGCTATGATGGCGTAGGAGGATACATATTTGGAAATGGTTAGGGCACGCAAACACACACACACAAATTAGACCGTCATATGATCGATAAGTCATGGGAATAGATGATTAATTGAACAAGACGCCAGACTGGTCCGTGTCGGTGATGACTGTATTTTGAGACCATCTAAGAATAAGAACTCTAACATTACGTTTATCAACAGAGGGAGAATGTCCAAGTAGAGGGGCTCAACTCAATACCACATTATCAATGAATATATCTAACAAGAAGAATTAGATCATTATGTTCCACAGGAGTCAACCCAATCCTGATAGGCGTTTACTCACTCAGTCAGTATCACTCATTGACAACATTATCGATGAATAACGTACTATGTTAGTGACGCTATTGTTTAGCGTGTTTTGCTAGTGTGATGGAATGTGTGTTGTGGGCAAATGCCTTGCTAAGTACAACGTATTCAAGTCCTGAGCTGTTTAGTGGGTCACATGGTTATCTGTTAGGCCTGAGTAAATAAAGGCTGAAGTACACTAGAGGGGTCATAGACTTGGCTGTTAGTTGCACAACCGGCTTCTCAGTACAGACACGCTGCAGTTTGTATAGCACAGTTGCACGGAGGTTTGGACAATATTAATATTACTAGAGGTAAATGCCTTCACTTTGGTAGAGTGACTGTTGGTTGGTTGCTTTCTAGCAGAAGCAAGTGTGTCTCTCGTAACATCTAACCATCCAGCACCTTCCATATTTGCACAGTAGGTCATCATTATTGGGTGCATACACATCACATGTCATTTCTGGGTACGTACACCCTTACGCCCCACAGTATAGATTTTCCTGCATCTTATTCGTGTGTAAATATTAGGAGAGATGGCGTCCTATGATATGTAGATCAGATACTTTACATTCTAGTAATGGCTAAAGATGACTGGAGATGACTGGCCCACTGAATGCCCCCACTCCATTGGGGCATGGCCCTCCTATGGCCTCTAAATGACTAGGGCCCAGTCTTGAATCTGCTTCTCCCATGTGCTTGAGTTACAGACAGGAAGAGATAAACACTAGTGAAATAATGTGTGTTTGTGTGTCTGGCATTCGGGTTTTGTCACTTCTCTCTCTCTCTCTTTCTACCCATCTGTCTTTCCACAGTACCCATCTTTAATTCTCCCAGTTTCTCTGTTCCCTCTCTCTGTTCCTCTCATTCTGTTTCTTCCTCTTTTTGCCGAACACTCTCTGTCTAGGTCTCTCGTTGTCTCCCTGCTGTTCCTCTGTGAGTCACTGCCACCATTGTTTTGTCATTTCTATCGCCCCGCGCTCCGATGTGACTTAATGACGGAGGAAATGGATTCCACCACAGGCTGAGAGGGGAACAGATTCTGTTGGATCAGAGTTGGAGGAATGCACTTCCACTACACTCAGGAGGACTGGGTTATGTTCATTAGTCACCAAACAGTAAAGCATTGAGTGAAATCTGGAGGGGCTACTTGTACTTTTCCAATAAGAATGAGCACGACCCATTTTTTTTGTGGGTTGTTATGGGTTTTAAGGAGTACGGTAATCAGCTTTCTGGGAAGATATAGTTGTTTTGCCTGATGTTATGCAATTTTAATGTTTTGCAATGTAAGGTGATGTCAATAATATGGTGGTTCGATCCAACTCAGTTACAGAGTCCCACTATCTCGCAACTAAATGTTACTTAGTAATGATCATATGCTGCAACTTGGTTAACCCTTTCAAAATAGCTCACTAACAGTAGAATTTGCTGTCGAATATAGCTGGAAAACATGATTTTCTATCAACAAATAACCTTTCATTCATTACATTTTAGTCTCTCAAACATGTTTTTATTTTGGCAACCCCGCTGCAGTGCCAATCCCCCACCCCCCCAGCCTGACCACTGAATACCACTGTTCTAGACTGAGGCTAACACACAGCTGAACTGGCAATGTGCAGGTTAACCGACAAATAATTGCTAGAATTCACCAACATTTGAATCATTTGCATTGGAACAAGTGTATGCAACTATAATGTTTCTTAGGGAAAAGATTCCTCCAGCTTACATTCTAAAGAAACATTTCCATAATCCAGGGAGTTCGAGAGGCCCAGTTTGTAGTGTGCAGCCTGCCTGTCCTCCAGGCAGCGCCAGGTCTCTTGCCTTCTGCCCTTACTGGAACTGCTGGGCAACCACGATCAATAGAACTCACTGGCAGTGGAATAGAGGCTGGGCCTAAGGACCAACATCTGTCTCTCTCTCTCTCGCTCTCTCGCTCTCTCTCTCTCTGTGTGTGCACGTATACGTGCACTCGCTTGTATGCTTTTGTGTCAGAGTGTGTACTTTCCCGCGTGCTTTCACGTTGGTATCCTTCCTTCCTCTGAGCATGTATGCATGGGAGTGCTCCGCTCGTCTGACTCGTCACCAGGCCAGCTCACCCCAATTAAGCCAGAGTTGGCCTTTCGACGCTGCTCTCGCAGCTAGCGATTTGGGGCTCCTCTCCCCACGCCATCAGCCCTGCCTTCCCTAACGCTGTCGGACACAGCCTTATTATCACCAGGGCTCGCCAGAGCCACACACAGGGTTAGGCAAGGGCCACAAGTCCCCGGGCTCTCTCTCTCTCTCTCTCTCTCTTTTACACCATGGGGATGTGGACGGAGTAGGTCTGAGTGGACAGGGCTGGGAGTGTATTTGTGTGCGTTTGCTTGCCTCTGGTGTCACAGGGCTGCCTTGTGGTCACTTAGCACAGCTGGCGTTTAGGCTTGGAGAGGACGATGTTGAGAAAGAAGCACTAGCTTCTCCAACCCTTCCCCCCTGGGAGTGTTCACCCCGTAGGCGAATGGTGTCACGAGTTGGTTGTCCTGCATAGTTCCTCGTTTTCTCAACCTGCTATGTTTCTGTGAAAGCAACATGAACAGTGAGGCCAAAGGTCGTCCCGGCACATTGATGGCTTGTTGGTTTTATGGGCTTTCAAGTCTCTTTATGATTTTATGGGCTTGCTACTCTCTTTATGATTTTCCTCTCCTAGATAAATTGCTTTTGGATGAAAGCACACACAAAAAATTGGCCTACAATAAGAATTGAAAATGAATATAATACTCACTGCTAATTACATTTGTACCGAAACTGTCTGTCTAGCTATCAAGTTTCTTCTAAGTGTAACTAGGCCTAACATCTGTCATTTCAAAGCCATGTAGTGCCATGCAGGACACCTTCAGTGGTCTTTCTGTACACAGTGTTCAAAGACATGCCATGATAAAGAAGACCATGTGATATAGAGGATGTATGTTATTAAATTACAGAGTCATACAGAGCTTCACTGTTTGGAGGAGGATATGAGTCTCCAATTGTTGTGTGTGTGCTATGTTCAGTCGTTGCCAAAAGTTTTGAGAATGACAGTCTGCTGCCTCAGTTTATATGAGGGCAATTTGCATATACTCCAGAATGTTATGAAGAGCGATCAGATGAATTGCAATTAATTGCAAAGTCCCTCTTTGCCATGCAAATGAACTGAATCCCCCAAAAACATTTCCACTGCATTTCAGCCCTGCCACAAAAGTACCAGCTGACATGTCAGTGATTCTCTCGTTAACACAGGTGTGAGTGTTGACGAGGACCAGGCTGGAGAGCACTCTGTCAGGTGTATTGAGTTCGAATAACAGACTGGAAGCTTCAAAAGGAGGGTGGTGCTTGGAATCATTGTTCTTCCTCTGTCAACCATGGTTGCCTGCAAGGAAACACGTGCCGTCATCATTGCTTTGCACAAAAAGGGCTTCACAGGCCTGGATATTGCTGCTAGTAAGATTGCACCTAAATCAACCATTTATCGGATCATCAAGAACTTCAAGGAGAGCGGTTCAATTGTTGTGAAGAAGGATTCAGGGCGCCCAAGAAAGTCCAGCAAGCGCCAGGACCGTCTCCTAAAGTTGATTCAGCTGTGGGATCTGGGTACCACCAGTACAGAGCTTGCTCAGGAATGGTAGCAGGCAAGTGTGAGTGCATCTGCACGCACAGTGAGGCGAAGACTTTTGGAGGGTGGCCTGGTGTCAAGAAGGGCAGCAAAGAAGCCACTTCTCTCCAGGAAAAACATCAGGGACAGACTGATATTCTGCAAAAGGTACAGGGATTGGACTGCTGAGGACTGGGGTAAAGTCATTTTCTCCAATGAATCCCCTTTCCGATTGTTTGGGGCATCCGGAAAAAAGCTTGTCCGTAGAAGACAAGGTGAGCGCTACCATCAGTCATGTGCCATGCCAACAGTAAAGCATCCTGAGACCATTCATGTGTGGGGTTGCTTCTCAGCCAAGGGAGTGGGCTCTATCACAATTTTGCCTAAGAACACAGCCATGAATAAACAATGGTACCAACACATCCTTCGAGAGCAACTTCTCCCTCACCATCCAGGAACAGTTTGGTGACGAACAATGCCTTTTCCAGCATGATGGAGCACCTTGCCATGAGGCAAAACTGCTAACTAAGTGGCCCGAGGAAGAAAACATCAATATTTTGGGTCCATGGCCAGGAAACTCCCCAGACCTGAATCCCATTGAGAACTTGTGGTCAATTCTCAAGAGGTGGGTGGACAAACAAAAACCCACAAATTCTGACAAACTCCAAGCATTGATTATGCAAGAATGGGCTGCCATCAGAGGATGTGGCCCAGAAGTTAATTGACAGTATGCCAGGGCGGATTGCAGAGGTCTTGAAAAAGAAGGGTCAACACTGCAAATATTGACTGTTTGCATCAACTTCATGTAATTGTCAATAAAATCCTTTGACACTTATGAAATGCTTGTAATTATACTTCAGTATTCCATAGTAACATCTGACAAAAATATCTAAAGACACTGAAGCAGCAAACTTTGTGGAAATTAATATTTGTCATGCTCAAAACTTTTGGCCACGACTGTACTGTGCATTCGGAAAGTATTCAGACCCCTTAACCCCCCCCCAAAAGGTACGTTACAGCCTTATTTTAAAATGGATGAAATAGTTTTTTCCCCCTCATCAATCTACACACTACCCCATAATGACAAAGCAAAAACTGTTTTTTAAAGTGTGTGTGTTTACACTACCGTTCAAAAGTTTGCCGTCACTCAGATTTGTTCTTGTTTTTGAAAGCAAAGCACATTTGTTTTGTCAATTTTTAAAATAACATTAAATTGATCAGAAATAGACATTGTTAATGTTGTAAATGACTTGTAGCTGGAAATTGCTTTAAAAAAAAAATAGGCCCATTATCAGCAACCACTCCTGTGTTCCAATGGCACGTTGTGTTAGCTAATCCAAGTTTATCGTTTTAAAAGGCTAATTGATCATTATAAAACCCTTTTGCAATTATGTTAGCACAGCTGAAAACTGTTGTTCTGATTTAAAGAAGCAATAAAACTGACCACCTTTAGACTAGTTGAGTATCTGGAGCATCAGCATTTGTGGGGTCGATTACAGGCTCAAAATGGCCAGAAACAACTAACTTTATTCTGGAACTCGTCAGTCTATTCTTGTTCTGAGAAATGAAGGCTATTCCATGCGAGAAATTGCCAAGAAACTGAAGATCTCGTACAACGCTGTGTACTACTCCCTTCACAGAACTGCGCAATCTGTCTCTAACCAGACTAGAAAGAGGAGTGGGTGGCCCAGTGCACAACAGAGCAAGAGGACAAGTACATTAGTGTCTAGTTTTGAGAAAGACGCCTCAAGTCCTCAACTGGCATCCCGGAGTCGTCTCTATACTGTTGACGTTGAGACTGGTGTTTTGCGGGTACTATTTAATGAAGCTGCCAGTTGAGGACTTGTAACTGTGAAATTTCATTTTTTCAAATTTCATAAATAAATAAATAACAAGAGATCACGTTTACATAAGTATTCAGACCCTTTACTCAGTACTTTGTTGAAGTACCTTTTGCAGTGATTACAGCCTCAAGTGTTCTTGGGTATTTCTCCCATTCTATGCAGATCCTCTCAAGCTTTGTCAGGTTGGATGGGGAGCATCGCTGCACAGCTATTTTCAGGTCTCTCCAGAGATGTTCGATCTGGTTCAAGTCCGGGCCACTTAAGGACATTCTGACACTTGTCCCGAAGCCACTCTTGCATTGTCTTGGCTGTGTGCTTAGGGTCGTTGTCCTGTTAGGTGAACCTTTGTCCCAGTCTGAGGTCCTGAGTGCTCTGGAGCAGGTTTTCACCAAGGATCTCTCTGTACTTTGCTCCGTTCATCTTTCCCTTGATCCTGACTAGTTTCCCAGTCCCTGCTGATGGAAAAACATCCCCACAGCATGATGCTGCCACCACCATACTTCACCATAGGGATGGTATTGGCCAGGTAATGACCGGTGCCTGGTTTCCTCCAGCCTTGAGGCTTGGCATTCAGGCCAAAGAGTTTAATCTTGGTTTTATCAGACCAGAGAATCTCGTTTCTCATGATCTGAGAGTCCTTTAGGTGCCTTTTAGCAAACTCCAAGCAGACTGTCATGTGCCTTTTGTTACTGTGGCTTCCGTCTTTTATAAGGTGAACCTTTGACCTAGTCTGAGGTCCTAACCTAACCAGAAACTGTGGATAGATGGTAGCATTCGCGCGAAACTGGAAGTGCGAACCACCGCATTTAACCATGGCAAGGTGACTGGTAATATGGCAGAATATAAACAGTGTAGTTATTCACTCCGCAAGGCAATCAAACAAGCTAAATATCTGTATAGAGATCAAGTGGAGTTGCAATTCAACGGCTCAGACATGAGACGAATGTGGCAGGGACTACAGACAATCACGGACTACAAAAGAAAAACCAGCCACGTCGCCGTGACTGACGTCTTGCTTCTGAACAGGCTAAACACATTATTTGCACGTTTTGAGGATAACAGTGTCACCGGCGCGGCCCGCTTTCAAGGACTGTGGGCTCTCCTTCTCAGTGTCCGACCTGAGTAAAACATTTAAACGTGTTAACCCTCGCAAGGCTGCCGGCCCAGACGGTATCCCCAGCCGCGTCCTCAGAGCATGCGTAGACCAGCTGGCTGGTGTATTTACGGGCATATTCAATCTCCCTATCCCAGTCTGCTGTCCCCACATGCTTCAAGATGGCCACCATTGTTCCTGGACCCAAGAAAGCTACGGTAACTGAACTAAATCACTATCGCCCCGTAGCACTTACTTCTGTCATCATGAAGTGCTTTGAGAGACTATTCAAGGATCATATCACCTCCACCTTACCCTAGACCCACTCCAATTTGCATACCGCCCCAGTAGGTCCACAGACGATGCAATCGCCATCACTCTGCACACTGCCCTTTCCCATCTGGACAAGAGGAATACCTATGTAAGAATGCTGTTTATTGACTAGCTCAGCATTCAACACCATAGTACCCTCCAAGCTCATCATTAAGCTCGAGGCCCTGAGTCTGAACCCTGCTCTATGTAAATAGTCCTGGACTTCCTGACGGGCCGCCCCCAGGTGGTGAAGGTAGGAAACATCACCTCCACTCCACTGATCCTCAACACTGGGGCCCCACAAGGGTGCGTGCTCAGTGTGTTCTCAGCCCCCTCCTGTACTCCCTGTTCACCCATGACTGCGTGGCCAAGCACGCATCCAACTCATCCAAAAGTTTGCAAACGACACACACAACAGTAGTAGGCTTGATTACCAACCACGATGAGACCGACTACAGGTAAGGAGGTGGGGGCTCTAGGAGTGTGGTGCCTTGGAAAACAACCTCTCACTTAACGTCAACAAAACGAAGGAGATGATCGTGGACTTCAGGAACAGCAGAGCGTTCCCCCCCCCCCCCCCGCCCATCTACATCGACGTGACTGCAGTGGGGAAGGTGGATAGCTTCAAATTCCTTGGCGTACACATCACTGACAAACTGAAATGGACCACCCATACAGACAGTGTGGTGAAGGCACAAGCATTTCTCTACACCCGCAATAACATCTGCTAATCACATGTGACCAATAAGATTTGATTTGAAGGTCCTGAGCGCTCTGGAGCAGGTTTTTCATCAAGGATCTCTCTGTACTTTGCTCTGTTCATCTATCCCTCTATCGCTTGCTAGGGCAAAGTTTCACCTATCCCTCACATCTCAAGGATAATCAATGGAAACAGGATGCGCCTGTGCTCAATTTCCAGTCTCATAGGAAAGGGTCTGAATTCTTATGTAAATAAAGTGTTTTCACTTTGTCTTTATGGGTTATTGAGTGTAGGTTGATGAAAGAAATGTCATTTTAATCCATTTTAGCGTAAGGCTGTAACGTAACAAAATGTGGTTAAAGTGAAGGAGTCTGAATACTTTCCGAATTAACTGTGTGTGTCTGTGTTTTGTCTATTGATTGACTGTCTGATTAAAACCGATAGAATTCCCATCATTCCTGCTGTAGGAGAGGTACAAGTCATGTGTTAGTGGGAAGTCTTACTGTGTTGCCAAGAGAAAGTGTGTGTTCTCGCTCTCTCTCTCACGCACACACACACACACACACACAAGCCTGCATCATCTATCAACCCATGAGTGCCCCCTAGTGGTGTAAAGTAGCACTCTCCCAAAGTACAGTTCCGTGTGTGTTACCGTATATGTGCCTAGTGTGTATTCACATGCTGTGTAATATTGTGTGTGATAGGCCCCCTGTCGGAGAACCCAGGCCTGCCCCATGCGAGGGTGGCTTTGGGCCGGGGCATTGATAGGAGATTTCTCTAACCCAGATTAGCAGGGCTGGGGCTTTCAGAAGAGAACCATGTTTATACAGCGAGCAGCACCCCGCTGACATCAAACGAGCCCTAGGAGGGGTATCGCATGGTGTCCAACTGTTTCCCCTCTGTTCAAAGGGTCCTGTGATCTCTCCCTCTTTCTCTCTTTCTCTCTTTGTATCCCTCACTTCGGTTCTCTTCCACTGTCAGGCAATGAGAGAAAGATGGAGGGAGATTTGAGAGAGGGATGATCGTGGGGGTCCGAGATGCTTGTGGGAGGGGAAGAGGCAGGGGAGCGAGGAAGACTGGGCGAGGGAGGGAAGGAGGCAGAAGTGAATGGCAGACTGAAGGCTAGTGTCCTGGAGCATTTGCCACAGACTGAGAACCTTTAGCCAGATCTACTCAACTTTTAGGCTCTGCAGATCTGGAAAGTTCATCACTTACTGTAGTTTCCAATTACTTTACCTGAAGCACTGCTTTTCAGCAGTGATATTTTTCATACTACAGTCAATGGTGGTAGGTTACTGATCAAAGTTGGTTGACGTAGTTTGGATTGTCAAAATGATCATCTGATGTGCGTTCTTCCACTCCGTTGTGATTCTTCTAAACACACACTGAGATGTGCAATTGCGACTACACACACGGACACACAAACTTGTCGTCCCCCGCCCCACACATACTCACAATGACCTACGTCTGTCTGTCTGTCTCTCTCCCCCAGGCCTATGGTTTGACTTGGAGATTTCGTACAGCGGCTCCTTCCTGATGACCCTGGAGACCAAGATGAACCTGATCAGACTGGGGAAGGACGGCGACTGTATGCGCTTCAGAGACATCAGCAAGGATGGGTAAGGGGAAGGAACGGTCCTCACTAAACACTGACTGGTGTGACCTACTCTAGTAATGATTGTAAACATTTTCTTTGAAACAACTGTTAAAGGTTCACACTGTTTTCCTCCTCTGAACACATGATAATGACACAATTAGCTTTCCACGGGGTTAGGGGTTAGCTACACTTCTCTTTTAACTCGTCTTCTGTACACCACCTTTTTCTCTGTCCTTCCTTCCTTCTGTTCCTGGACGCACACCCTTACGTGGATATTTTCTTCACCTGGTGAGTGCAGCGTTTCTCTGGGGCCTTCTTGTTTCCATTTTCGTTCCATTTCAATCTGTTTTTGTGGTCATTTCATTTCATATAGCTTCCATTCCATCTAACTGACATTGTGAATGGGTTCATTTTGTCAGTGTTCAGACTCTGTGTCCTCATGTGAATTCTAAAACCAAGGGGATCTCAAGAGGATGCATCAGTCCATACTCAATCAGTGTTTTCCATTAGCGCCGGCTAATCAGCCGATTTACAGACTCATTTTCAGCTTGCTACATTTTCCACTTCATATTAACTACGTTACTTTTCATTTAAAAGTTTAAATTGGCTAGTCCATCGAGCCCTGTCGCACTCGAATGGGCGATATGCATCTTCTAAAGAGCTATTGTTAGGATAGGCGCCTGTCAGTCACGAAGCGAGCGATAACAGGGAAACGCAGCAGAGAGGAACATGCGAAGCGAGAGGTTTCACTCTCACCCAAAATTTGTCCAAAATAATCCCAATGCGTTTCTATGGGATTATTTTGGACCGACGCTTGTCGCCTGTCGAATTTCTTTACACAGAGTTGGTAGAGAGCTTGATGCTCGTGATTTTGCATGTCCTATGTAATATACAGTTGAAGTCAGAAGTTTACATACACTTAAGTTGGAGTCGTTAACTTGTTTTTCAACCACTCCACAAATGTATTGTTAACAAACTATAGTTTTGGCAAGTCGGTTAGGACATCTACTTTGTGCATGACACAAGTCATTTTTCCAACAATTGTTTACAGACAGATTATTTCACTTATAATTCACTGTATCACAATTCCAGTGGGTCAGAAGTTTACATACACTAAGTTGACTGTGCCTTTAAACAGCTTGGAAAATTCCATAAAATTATGTCATGGCTTTAGAAGCTTCTGATAGGCTAATTGCATAATTTGAGTCAACTGGAGGTGTACCTGTGGATGTATTTCCAGGCTTACCTTCAAACTCAGTGCATCTTTGCTTGACATCATGGGAAAATCAAGAAATCAGCCAAGATCTCAGCCAAAAATTGTATACCTCTACAAGTCTAGTTCTTTGGAGCCATTTCCAAACACCTGAAAGTACCACGTTCATCTGTACAAACAATGGTACGCAAGTATAAACACCATGGGACCACGCAGCCGTCATACCGCTCAGGAAGGAGACGCGTTCTGTCTCCTAGAGATTAACGGGATTTGGTGCGAAAAGTGCAAATCAATCCCAGAACAACAGCAACGGATCTTGTGAAGATACTGGAAGAAACTGGTACAAAAGTATCTATATCCACAGTAAAACGAGTCCTATATCGACATAACCTGAAAGGCCGCTCAGCAAGGAAGAAGCCAATGCTCCAAAACCTCCATAAAAAAGCCAGACTGCGGTTTTCAACTGCACATGGGGACAAAGATCATACTTTTTGGAGAAATGTCCTCTGGTCTGATGAAACAAAATAGAACTGTTTGGCCATAATGGCCATTGTTATGTTTGGAGGAAAAGGGGGGAGGCTTGCAAGCCGAAGATCACCGTCCCAACCGTGAAGCACCATGTTGTGGGTGTGCATTGTTGTAGGAGGAACTTGTGCACTTCACAAAATAGATGGCACCATGAGGTAGGAAAATGATGTGGATATATTGAAGCAGCATCTAAAGACAGTTAAGCTGAAGAAAGTTAAGCGGAAGAAGTTGAAGCTTGGTTGCGAATGGGTCTTCCAAATGCACAATGACCCCAAGCATACATCCAAAGTTGTGGCAAAATGGCTTAGAGGGCAACAAAGTCAAGGTATCAGTGGCCATCACAAAGCCCGGACCTCAAACCTATAGAAAATTTGTGGGCAGAACTGAAAAAGCGTGTGTGAGCAAGGAGGCCTACAAACCTTACTCAGTTACACTGGCTCTGTCAGGAGGAATGGGCCAAAATTCACCCAATTTTATTGTGGAAAGGTTAAACAATTAAAAGGCAATGCTACCAAATACTAATTGAGTGTGTGTAAACTTCTGACCCACTGGGAATGTGATGAAATATATAAAAGCTGAAATAAATTATTATCCTATTATTCTGACATTCCACGTTCTTAGGACCACCACTTTATTTTAACTGACCTAAGACAGGGAATTGTGACTAGGATTAAATGTCAGAAATTGTGAAAAACTGAGTTTAAATGTATTTGGCTACGGTGTATGTAAACGTCCGACTTCAACTGTAAGTGTTAACGATGAGTCGAAATCCACGACTTAGCCTATTTTTAATTTCTATGTGTTTGTGTTTCGCATAGACAGCCACGCGGAGTTGGGGCGCATTGTAGGCTATTTACTGTGCATTGATTGATAACAGAACAGCAAGTGTTTACTAGCTTATCATAGGTGTCGATCTGACTGAATAAATTTGTTCTCCTATATATATATATATATATATATATATCCCTTTTGCCATTCATAAATTATGCGTTGTGGTTATATATCCATGGTATCGCATCGGGACAAGTAAACCAAAGGTTTTCCTAGATTTCCTTTCATAGGATGTCGGGGGCTTGCCAGACTGATGCTAAAGTGAGTGACTCGTCACTCACTTTGCATCGGTGAGAGTCGTTCATTTGACTCCCTAATTTTCATAGGCTACTGGTAGGCCTAGGCTTTTTGGCTCTTATATGCAGATAAATTATGAAAACATTAGATGAAGATGGTGAATCATCATTGCAGGAACAATAGGTTCTGGTTTGAATATGATAATTAAGGCCCTCGCGAAATGCAGGCATTAAAATGGAATTCAACCATATATAAAAAACTAATTAAATTGAATTAATTTGACTAAGTTTATCGTAAGACATGAACAGAATGCATCAATGCAACTTTCTAAACTGGCAATGAAAATGACCGTCTCTTTGTGTGCGGTGCAGGGGTCTTCTGGTAGATGGGAAAACCTTCCCAACTTGCACAGTTAAATGTTAACTACAAAGTACCCTATGCCTACCTTGGAAAATGATATCATGAGTGGGCATTTGTTGAAGCTGGAAACTACACACTAAATTTCTAAAGTTTTTTTTTTTTCCAGACCTCAAGTGGTCTCCTGATGTGGTTTAAGCATTCTTGTGGACTTTTAAATTGTGAATTTGAAATGGAAAACCTGACACAAAGGTAAACCTCTTAAAAACCAAACCTTTTAATACATTTTTCTAGATCATGTGGGCTATTTACTTCATATTTCTTTTTAAATTAAATACATAATTTGAAGAACAAACATCAATGTGGCATTTCATATCTTGCAGTTAAACTGTAAATAAGTATTTAATCTCAAATGTTTAATGTTCTCTTACTTAGTCCTGATCATATAAGCCTAGACCGAGACAATATTCAAAACAGCTAACAATACACTGAATTCATATATATTCAGTCTTTCTACACAATACCACAACAAATGTTTCCAATCTGGGAGTAAAAATTGATAAAGTATTCAATAATTCAATGTACCAGAGGCCACCAAAATGGAGTTCCTTCTTCAATAATGAGCTCTATTTTGCCCCCAGGATCCGGGGAGCCTAGCTGGCTATTTTATTTCTATTTGGCTGGCTACTCTATGTACTTGTGGGAAATACTGCTCAGTCGTTTGACCACTGGAGGGAACCTTTGAGACGCATTTGATAGTATTCCGTATTGGCATTACCAGATAATTTAAAACCTTTTTTGTAATAACATAGTATATGGGATTGATTTAAGAAATTTGGCTTAATTAATTTGATTAATATTATGGTGTTTCTATTCAGGGAAAAACGAAACCCTCAGGGTTTACGTTAGGATGGAATGGAAAATATGGCGCTGAACAATGTGACTGTCAAGAGGAGGCTACAGGATTCATAATTGTTTGCCTTCATTAGACAACTCTGTTCCAATATTTCTGTAAATCAGTGATATTTATTCCCATAGTAATTCGTTATGGATCATAACTAAATCATCAGCTGCATTTTGACAGTGTTTTTTAAAATAATTTTAATAACGAAATGTATTTTTGTATATTAGGCTACTGTGCAGTCTATAATACATACTGTAGTAAATTGGGAAAGTGTCTAATTCCTTCCATAAGGGAGAGCAGGCCATGTCTGTACTACAGAATGCGGGAGACCGGGGTTCAAATCCCCATTGGGGAGGAAGGAGTAGGCTGTCCTCCTGTCCCAGATGTGTTATTTCATAATTGTGATGTCTTCACTATTATTTTACAATGTAAAAATATAGAAACATCTTGGAATGAGTAGGTGTGTCCAGACTTTTGACAGGTACGGTTAAATAAAGGTTACACTAAGAGCATAACATTTCTGCACCCTAATTTTCTAATTATTGTCTAACCAATACCCAAATGGAGATTAAGTGAAAATAAAAATCTCATTGATTTATCGAGACCAGTCCCCATGCTTGCCTCAGAGCAGCGCGAAACGGTGCATAAATAGTTGTAGGCTTTTGCTTGTAAGCTCTTTAAATAAATAAGACCAACATCATTTTTAACCGCACATTACTCGACACTAGTGAGACTCATTTCGCCTATGGTAGGCCTACAGTACATTGAAGAAAAAATATATAATTCAATGACGAGACTCTCCGCCAATAATTACATTTAGAGGATTGGAGGACTCTAAATTAATATCTAAGGGGTATTTTCCATTAGGATCTGTGATAATATCTGAGAATATCTAAGGGGCTTTTATATCATTCTAAATGAAATAATAATAATCACTTTGTTTAAAAAGTAATGAATGGCTACACCTGCTACAGTTGTGATGTCTTCATTATTATTCTACAATGTAGAAAATAGTAAAAATAAAGAAAAATCCTGGAATGAGTAGGTGTGTCCAAACTTGTGACTGGTACTTAATTAATTTGATTAATATTATGGTGTTTCTATTCCATGAAAAATGAAAAACCCTCTGGATTTCTGTTAGGATGGAACGAAAAATATGGCGCTGTACAACGTGACAGTCGACAGTACAGTACTTGGCTATTTAGGTAAAGAATCCCTGTGTCGAGGGGATGAGAGACCGGGGTTCAAATCCCCGACGGGGAGGAAGTAGGCTTATCTCAGAGTCCCCATGCTTGTCTCAGAGCAGTGTGAAACGGTGCTAAAATAGTTGTAGGCTTTTGCTTCTAACTTCAATATGCTCTTTAAATAAGACCTACACCATTTTTAACAATATATCTACAAATGTTTTTTCCAACGATGTGACTCTCCGCCAATAATTACACATAGAGGATTGGAGGACTCTATATTACTAAGGGGCATTTTCAGTTAGATCTGTGAGAATATCTAAGGGGCTTTTATATAATTCTACATTTATTAATAATAATAATCGCTTCGTTTAAAAAGTAATGATATTTTGGAGATTTAGTTTTCATGTAACCTAGAGTGAGCGAGGGGAAAAAGGCAATTCTTGAACATGGATGAGACATTCTCAGTCATTTGTAAATAAAGGCAGTTTGTTATTTAGAATGATTTATTTCTGGAGAATCCGAACTTGTTTATTTAGCAGACATCACTTGCTTATATTCAGCCTACACATATAAGAATATCATGGAATATCTTAACATTTTTGTTTCTCCATGCTTGTCTCAGAGCGGCGCGAAGCGATACACCGGGAAGGCTAGATATTTTGTGCCCACTCGTGATCGCTCTCTTCGGTTACACATCCTTGGAATAGCAGAGCAGCATAACGGTCCGGGCGGCCCTTGCTGTGCCTGGTGAGCATTTGGTCAAGTTCTGTTGTCAGAAGAGGAATGGGAATGTCCGTGTGAACCGAAAACCTGACAAACCGTATGTTGACTCTGCCTGTCGGTGGTGGAGTTCCAGAGCTCACAGGTATGCCTAGCATGGATTGTGACTCAATCTCATTCATCGCCCTTTTCAACGCCTGAGTGAGTCAATGATTTCAATGATTCGTCTGACAAACAAAGAACTTTGTGTCCTGCGTGCCCAGGCATGGATCAAAGCTGGCGAGACATTGAATAACGTCATCTTCACAGACGAATCAACCGTGGAAGAAGATCAAAAATATTAACAAAAGCATAAAGATGTGGATGAAGAAATGTTGTTTCGAGTTAGATATGTAACACTATAGAGTACATAAGCATCGAATACATTGCAAGTTGAGGGATTTTCACAACAGTAGCCGGGCTATAAAAAGTATATTGATTGACATTTGATTGATGAGCTACATTCTTTATTGTAAATCACTAACCTTTGATAATCTTCATCAGATGGCACTCATAGGACATCATGTTACACAATACATGTATGTTTTGTTCGATAATGATGCCATCTATTTTGTGAAGTGCACCAGTCCCTCCTGCAGCAAAGCACCCCCACAGCATGATGCTGCCACCCCCGTGCTTCACGGTTGGGATGGTGTTCTTCAGCTTGCAAGCATCCCCCTTTTTCCTCCAAACATAACGATGGTCATTATGGTCATGATCTTTGTCCCCATTTGCAATTGCAAACCATATTCTGGCTTTTTTTATGGTGGTTTTGGAACCGTGGCTTCTTCCTTGCTGAGCAGCCTTTCAGGTTATGGCGATATAGGACTCGTTTTACTGTGGATATAGATACTTTTGTACCTGTTTCCACCAACATCTTCACAAGGTCCTTTGCTGTTGTTCTGGGATTGATTTGCACTTTTCGCACCAAAGTACTTTCATCTCTAGGAGACAGAACACGTCTCCTTCCTGACCGGTTATGATGGCTGCGTGGTCCCATAGTGTTTATACTTGCGTACTATTGTTTGTACAGATGAACATGGTACATTCAGGCGTTTGGAAATTGCTTACAAGGATGAACCAGACTTGTGGAGGTCTAAAAAGAGGCTGAGTTTGAAGGTAGGCCTTGAAATACATCCACAGGTACACCTCCAATTGACTCAAATTATGTAAATGAGCTTCTAAATCAGAAAATCAGAAGCTTTTAAATCCATGACATCATTTTTTGGAATTTTCCAAGCTGTTTAAAAGCACAGTCAACTTAGTGTATGTAAACTTCTGACCGACTGGAATTGATACAGTGAAATAATCTGTTTGTAAACAATTGTTGGAAAAATGGCTTGTGTCATGCACAAAGTAGATGTCCTAACCAACTTGCCAAAACTATAGTTTGTTATCAATACATTTGTGGAGTGGTTGAAAAATGAGTTTTAATAACTTCAAGCTAACTTCACACCTAGCTCAAGCTGAGGAGAGGGGGGTTCACACCTAGCTCGGCTATTAGACAATTCTTTAGTAAAAGTTGAATAGTCTATTGTTCAGTTATAGCCCATCCAGTTACGCTTGTGAAAAACGAATAATAATGCTTTTTCCCCTTTCCACATGTTAAAGATTCCAATTGATAAAGTGTTTTTTAGCCACAATTGGCCCCAACCCCAATTAATACATTTAGGAACAGTCGATAGCGTTCTGGCCTTCGGACTAGAATGTTGAGGGTTCGAAACCTGCTCCCTGCTTTGTTTCATTACATTATTATGCCAGTCTCAGAGCAAATAGCCTGGATTGTTACTCCCATCTGGTTCCTCGCTCTCTTCCACGCGTCATTCAGCACGCTTGTGGGCGTGCTGGCAGGATGTACTGTTATTTTATTCTGTATATATGAATTACAAATCAGCCTTTACGTAAATCATGTTTCTAGTCTATTGCATAGTTACAAATATGCGCAATCGTTTATCTCTACATTAGCTAACATATTCCTCTCAATTGTACATTTTATGCTTGACTCGTTAAGACATAACAACTTACATTTGCTTCCCCCGTAATGTTTTGTCAGCCATCTTTGCTGAAGAAAGTCACCACGGACGGGTGGCTCTCGTAAAATTCGTCATTGGAACCACTCGATATGATGGGTCATTTAAAAACCTTGGGACCTAAATGCATAAATGAGGGCTCTAACTCCCCCTTGTGGTGGTCTGTAGCAATGAAGCCGTGACGCTGGTTACCTCTAAGTCCCGCGGTGTAAGCTTTCAACTTTTTAAATGAGGAATCACTGTATGAACAGGCTTTGTAGTTCTAAGAGTCAGCTTTCCCTCTGAAAACAATGGAGATGAATCCATACTGAATCGTGTGTGTGTGTGTGTGCGTGCGCCAGGTACAGACCACGGACGTACTGCCTAGCTGACAGTGATGAGGAGTCATCCAGTGCTGGGTCCTCAGACGAAGAGGATACTTCAGAGGTCACCAATGACGTCCCTGGAGCAGAGGGGTGAGTATTTACTTTTACCCTGATAATTTACCTTGTTTACCTTTTAAAGTACCTTTCCATACAACTTTCATGTAATCCAGACTTGATCTTAATGCAGACTTTCACGTAAATCAAGGTAGGTTTGCGTGACAAAGTTCAACCCCTAAATCTCTCCTCTCCTTCAGACACATGGGGGGCCGCCAGCCCAGTAAGATCATGCGCTTCGTGGACAAGATCGCCAAGTCCAAGTACTTCCAGAAGGCCACCGAGACGGAGTTCATCAAGAAGAAGATGGAGGAGGTGTCCAACACGCCCCTGCTGCTCACCGTGGAGGTTCAGGAGCTCAGGGGCACGCTGGCCGTCAACATCCCACCCCCGCCCACTGACAGGATATGGTATGTTCTAAGACAGCTTCATAGAGTTACACATCATACCTCCGCCCAGCAACAGGATACAACACATTCATACCACCACAATACATAATGAATACACTTTAATATTATATTATCGGGGTGTCAATCAAACACTTGTTGGCATTCATGTGCATTAGTTAATTATGTTCTGCAATGCACTTGTGCCCTCTGCTGGTGACTGATCACATCCCAGGAAAACTGACATTTTGTGTGCCTTATTATTCTGAGTAACCTTTACCATTAACTTGCCCACATAGTACAATAACAAATGGCTCATTGCTGCATGATCTGTTATAGTTGAAATCTACACTCTGGTGTTTCTCTAGTGTGTTTGTTGATTCTGTTTTGAATCGCAGGTATGGTTTCAGGGGTCCACCCCACTTGGAGCTGAAGGCTCGGCCCAAACTGGGAGAGAGAGAGGTCACACTGGCCCACGTAACTGACTGGATCGAGAAGAAGCTGGACCAGGAGTTTCAGGTATATGTGTGTGTGCGTGATACCGTACTTTGTCCAAACTCTGTCAGCATACTACATCAAATGTAACATCTCTGAATCTTCTCTTCGATGTAGAAAATCTTTGTCATGCCAAACATGGATGACCTGTGGCTGACCATCATGCACTCTGCCATGGACCCCCGCTCTTTTGGAACGCCCTCCACCTCCACCGCCGATACGACCCAGAGGGAAACGGAGCCTTCCGAAACAGAGGGGGGCGCCACTAACGGCATATGAAGGATTGTTTACAGTATTTGCCTGAAACGTGTGAATTAGAATGGGAGCCAGGGGGCTTTGAAGTAGTATAAGGCCTATTGGTGCATAAGGACATACAAAAAGACTTCTGTTACCACATTGACATTCCAATAGCTCCATACCCAAGGGTCTTTTTTGTCACTGGCAGAACAGGATGACCTCAGTCATCAGATGAACTTTGACTTTTTAACAAGCTCACTGACCGAACGAGACAGAAGTCAGTCAACCAACCAGGAAGGAGAAACACTAAAAATAAAAACTCACTTTCTGCTCTGTTTTTTAATCTGTAGGATGAACAGACTTAGAAAAGTAGATTTTTCTCAGAATGGCACAAATGTAACAGTGATACAACCTAGTGGTATAGGTGGAGCGGTGTGGAGAGTTTCTGTGAGTTATAAGGTTACACAGTGTCCTATGAACACATGGTTATTTCGCATTCACCGTTCACCTTACGTCCTAGGTAGGAAACAACTTATGTTTGGGGACGCAAATCAAGAGGGAGAATGAAGTGAAAAGAAATGGTTGAATTAGACGCGCAACCTCTAGATTATACTTTTGTTATTGTACGGGTATGTCTGCAATGATATGATATAAGACATCTAATGCCCCCTATGCTTTGTCCAGGTGAACACTAACAGTGTATTCACTTGTGTTGTGACCCCACATCGCTTACTGCTCGGGGTAGAAGTTCCCCTTTACCACAGGTCTAGAATCAGATTACCCCAAATCCTAACCATTTTGTGGATGAGAAAATGTCTGAGCCTATAGCAGTGGTAAGGGGTAAGGTTCTACCTACAGTATTCCCCTCTTAACTGTACACCATACCTCTCTATATGCAAATGATCACTGTGTCCATATCTGTATGGAAGCAGCTATATGAAGCCCCTCCCCTCAATTTTCTCTGGAAGCCAATGCTATAGGGTTAGCCGTCATTACCTAGGCAACACGTGTCTTTAATTCACTAATGCCTATGCAAGTTCCTTGCTAACTAAGGACATGGACATGAGGTGAGCAATGAGAAAATAGTGTATATATATATATATAATCTTGTAAAGATATGTATTTCTGAAAAGGTGTACATAATGGGCCTAACACTTTTGTTGAATGTATGTATGGCTATATTGACATTGGACTGTTTTATTGTTTGTTGTATGGAAACTATTCCTAACCAATCACATGGATTATGTTGATTGGGGTATGCCAAGTATTGCACAACTAAAACAGAAGTTTTGATTGATGTTTTCCTTGTAAACACTATTAATGAAATACTATCTACAGACATGTATTGCATATTTGCAGTGCTATTGTGTTATGCTCTCTAGCATGTACAATACCCGTGGCACATGTTGAGACCATTCCTGTTGAACTCGGAACAACAGGTTTTCATGTTTTTTTTCTTCAAATGATGTAGGAAGTGTTATGCATTTTTTAAATGTTGTTTTATGTATTTTCAAATGGCCATCATCCACAGTTGCCAATGCATGGAAATGAGCCACCTTGCCAGACGTGCTAAATGACACTTGGTAGAGTTAAACTATATGATGTACTGTGCCCTTTGCCAAAACCATCATTAATATTCAAATAAACTGTTAACTCAAACCATAATTGCAGTCTCAAATCATCACTATTGAAGTCTGAATCACCTCCTATACTCTACTGTTATGTTTTCTTCATTTTGAGGTAACGTTTTAAATGCACAGTTTTAGCATTGGATTTGTTTACATGAATTCCTATTTGTGTTTCCATTCGTTCCATTTATTTGTCAGGACACAAAAGCACTGTTGTAGAATGTCATTGATGAAGGAATATCGTTTTTTAACTTTCCTTCTACTTCTAATTTGGTTTCTTGTTTAATTTTCGTTTTAGCGATTATTCAGTTAGTAATATTATTATTGGAACCCTTGATAAAGATGAGGCAAAAATACTAAAATAAATGATACAAATACGGTGCTATATTGCATGAAATTTTATGTTGAAAATGTGATTTATTGTATATTAACACAATTGCCCAGAGAAAGAGATTTAGTTTCAAAAGTAATAAGACAATTCTCAAAAAGATAGGTGTCAAAGTTATTGGCACCCCTGTTTTCAGTACTCCAGCACCGTTCCTTTGTGAGGATAACGACACTGAGCCTTTAAAGAAAAAGATTAGAGAACACAGTGGGAGGGATCTTGGACCGTTCATCCATACAGAATCTTTCCAGATCCTTGTTAAGGGGATGGTGCTAAGACTATTGAAAACAGGGGTGCCAATCATTTTGACCCCTCTTTTTTTATTATTTATATGTTTTATTTTTTATTGTTTAGCAAAATCTCGTTCTCTGAGCAATTGTATTAGTATAAAATAATAGAATTCCCCAGTTTTTTGGAGTGTACAAAATAGCTCAGTATTTGTATTTATTTTATACAGTATTTTTGCTCATCTTTATCAAGGGTGCCAATAATTATGGACCTGAATGTAGGTCTAGTACCAGGTTGGAATTAGAATGTTTTGTAACGCTTTGTCTGCTTTCCTGAAATACAATGACAGAATGATGATATGAATAGCACATCAGATTTATAACAATAGAGAGTTGATGATTCTGCAAATAGATGGCTTATTTCGATTTTTAAGGACAAATTTGTTGAGCCTCATCCATGTCTACTGCTTGGCTGAAACTTGGTCTCTTAGTTGGTTGAGACCAAGTTTCCCTAAAGGGAGTGCTTTAAAATAATGCCTTTTTATTTGTACATGTTGATTTAGCAGGCCTTGTTATTTTCTGTTATCGATTTTGTATGACTGAATTGCAATGGTATTGTGGTACAAATGATGAAAAAGATCAACTTGCTTTGTAATTATTTGCTCTTGATTGAAATAAAGATTTTTTTTTTATAAACCAATTTTTTGTCATATACTGAAGTTATTTAAATTCACACACACATGCCATGCATTAATATTTACAATGTTCAAATTCCATTTCTGATAATCCATGCACCTCAATTTGAACAGTCCACAAATGTCAATATTCATCAGGGGCGGCACTATCCAATGACTAGCCTCTACCCCTTATCCCTTCACGGAAGTTAATCGTTTCCTAGCAACGCCTGGCCGGCTGACAAACAGAGGTGAGTCTAGCTGTTTTTAGTTTGCAAATTCAATTTCGTATTACGAGCTGCAGGATTATTTGTTGTTGCTGAAGAGGTGATAAAGCAGCCTTAAGGTTTAGTAACTTGTGCATTTCGAGAACAGTTAAAACATTCTGGTATTTTACATTGTTCGGTAATCTAGCTAACGTTAGCGTTAATAGCGTATTAACGAATAAGCACGCTAACTTCAAGGCAAGTGTATAGCAGTATTCCACGGGAAACATTATGCGCGTAGTAGGCATAGCCATCATAGGTATCTGTCTTATTTCATTTTTAAGCAAAGGTACAGTATGAGGGCCTAATGAATGATTATCGTCAACTTCATAACGTTAGTGAATATTTAAATATGTGTGTCTCTGTCATGTTTTCCCAGGTGATGACAGGAGGCTTTGTCAGACAACTTTTAAATGTGCATTTTTGCTTCAATACATTATTTTCATTCTTTGACCTTTCTTTCAGTTCTGAAGAGATAACTCCTTAATAACTCAAGAAGCAGGTAAGGCTTTCAATAAATGGGCGTTAAAAGAGCAGGTGACATTATTTAGCAGACACTCTTATCCAGAGCGACGTACAGGAACAATTAGGGTTTAAGTGCCTTGCTCAAGGGCACATACACTGATTTTTTTCACCTAGTCGGCTTGGGGATTTAAACCAGCAACCTTTCGGTTACTGGCACCAAAGCTCTTAACCGCTAGGCTACCTGCCTACATGACTGCAATGAAATCCAATGTTGCTGTCACAAAGGCAACTTTCTTGTAGTGCTGACAGAGTCGACCATCTTGTTTCCCACCGAGTCCAATGGAGGGTGGAGGAAGTGAGGGAGGAGGAGAAGAGGAGAGGAGGGGAACCCCGCCACAGGAGGAGGGGAAGTACGATGAACAGCCAGGTGGTGCTGACGAGGCAGCAGAGGACTCTGGGGTTACTGTACTACCTGGGCAGGAGGTTTGTGAAAGATACTACTCTACAGTACAGGATACGTTTTTTTTCACACGTTTCTCAAGTTAGGATTTGTGACTCATGATATTGTGTCATCTGCATTTTATTTGTTGTCATTCAAAATCATGAACTTATTCCCAAAAGACGATTTAGACATGATTTAGGCAGTGGTCCAATGCACATAATTAAATATAACCCTTTATTATTTGTATTGTAACCTTATGGATCAAAAAGTGTCCTCCTGTCTGTCCTCCTGTCTGTCCTCCATGCAGGGTGGATCAGCAGAGCAGTCAGACAGAGAGCAGGCCGAGGCGGGGGCTGGTTACCCAGTGTCACAGTCAGGAAACAGTGGTACAGGCGCAGCCTTCAACCCCGCCAGCAACTCAGGTCCGCTGGGTTTCAATAAGAGGGAGGGATAGAACAATGGTGGACTTTTTTAACTGATTTCTATCACTTTTTGCAATTGACTCGAGCACTGTGACTTGCCAAGTGCGGTATCTGTTGAGGAGTGATCATGAAACGTTGTTTTTTTGGGGTGCCAGATAACGGAACGATGCCCTTGCCGCCTCACCCCTCGTTGCACCTCTCAGTCCCCCTCTCCGACAGCGATGCGGACGGGTTACGCAGGGCGGCGGATGAGGGCGATGAGGAAGATGAGCTCATCGTGCTGGACCCTGAACACGTAAAAGCAGTTTCCCCGCTTAACATCACTGCTAACGTGGTTTTAAATACCTTAAGGTTTAAGCCCCGTCGTGCTTATCAGATGAACGTCTTACTGTGCTTTCTCCCATCTGCCTGCAGCCGCTGATGAGAAGGTTCCAGACTGCACTGAGGAACCACCTCCACAAGCAACTGGAGAGACTCAACATGGAGTTGCGCGAGAAGGTGCAGTAGCTCTCTTCTTCTGAGGCAAAGACTCTTCATCCTTTACAATGGGCCACAATCAAATCAACATGGACATCCACTTTACAGTATGCATAGAGTACGATTCATGCCATTTATAGTCACTCTTTTCCCAGGAGAGGGCGCCATTGACTTGTTTTCTCTCAATCTCGAACAGTGACCCTGTGCTTTCGTTTTTCAAAACACAGAATAAACTAATCTGCAACTAGAAATGATCTATAAGCGGCAACAATTGATTTACAAGGATTAATCACTATTGTTATAACATTTTTTTTAAAGACATCCACAGGCCTTGCAGTACATTTCTAATGCATTTTCCCTGTGCAATTCTGACCCCAACCTATGCTCTCTTTCCCTCCCCTCCTCCACCCATCTCCCTAGATGGCCATAGAGAGGTCTGAGAGCGACCACCGAGAGGAGCTGGGCGTGGAGCTGTACGGCATACAGCAGGAGCTGGCCAGACTCCAGGCCTGTCTGGAGGGCCGTCACGAGACCAACGCGCAGGCGGCCGCCCAGCGCAGACAGGCCCAGGATCAGCTGGAGGGGGTCCGAAGCCAGTACCGCACCACAGCCAGCCAGGCCGGCAAGCAGAGGTCACACGGTGAGACCCATAAAGATACACAGTTAGTATGTCTTTTTTCATTCTGTGCTGAGACCACTCACTGACTTGATAGGGACAGACACTATACAAGGATTGTATGAATACTAAACAACTGCTCAAGAGACATTGACTCATCAACTGTCATAAAGCACACGTTTCTGTAAACGTAGGGTGTTGTCACTTTGCTACAGATGTAGGATCTTCATTTGATCACTTTTGTTGTCTGCGCAGATAAGCTATGTGATTTACATAAATTCACTGAAGACCCATACTAACAGTATTGCACTTTTCAGGTAACCTACTTTTGGCAAGCTAATAGCTTAACCACCGATCAAGCAACAGTATGAGCTTATTTTGCTGTGACAATATAGGTCAAATTAAGATCCTATATCTGTACTATGGCTTGGGACAGGAGTTTTTCTTGACCTAATCAAGGAAAAAAAATCAGGACCCTAGTCTAGTTATAATAGTCCATAACGATATAAAGGTTTTCCTGGTCAGGTGACAGTCAGGAAAAACTCCTGTCCCTAACTATGTCTCACCTCCTTCCTCAGTGTCCCAGCTGCAGAGTGAGGTAGAGAACCTGGCACTGCGTCTGTTCTACATGCAGGAGGTTAACGCCGACCTGCGCTCTGACATCACGGCCATGAAGAACGCCTCGCGCAAGGCCTACTCCGAGAAGACCCAGGCAGAGGAGCAGAAACACAAACAGGTCAGGACACACGCCTTCCTTCTTTTACAACTGATTCAAGACCAGCTGATTGGCATGTTAGTTCTAAATGTTAACCGTTCTGAGCCCAACCGCAAAACTGGTCCTGGACCAGATGCTAAGGGTCTAGAAATAGAATTAAAAATAATTCTTATTACTGTGGCTAAATCTTCTCTTGCAGTGTATTACAGGTGATTCCTTATATGACCCTCTCTCTCTCCCCCCCCCCCTCTCGCTCTCTCTCTCTACCCCCCCTCTCGCTCTCTACACCCCCCTCTCTCTCTACCCCCTCTCTCTCTACCACCCCTCTCTCGCTCTACCCCCCTCTCTCTCTACCCCCCCTCTCTCTCTACCCCCCCCCCTCTCTCTCTACCCCCCTCTCTCTCTACCCCCCCTCTCTCTCTACCCCCTCTCTCTCTCTACCCCCTCTCTCTCTACCCACCCTCTCTCTCTCTACCCCCTCTCTCTCTACCCCCTCTCTCTACTCACCCTCTCTCTCTCTACCCTCTCTCTCTCTCTACCCACCCTCTCCCTCTACCCTCTCTCCCTCTCTACCCACCCTCTCCCTCTACCCTCTCTCTCTCTCTACCCCCCCCTCTCTCTCTACCCCCTCTCTCTACCCACCCTCTCTCTCTCTACCCCCTCTCTCTCTACCCACCCTCTCTCTCTACCCCCTCTCTCTCTACCCCCCTCTCTCTACCCCCCCTCTCTCTCTATGCCCCCCCTCTCTCTACCCCCCTCTCACTCTCTACCACCACCCCCCCCCCCCTCTCAGGACTTGTATGTGGAGCGGTTGACCAAACACATGGAGCGGCTGACGGAGCAGATAGCTCTGTATAAAGTACAGACCATCGCCCAGTCTGAGGAGACCCAGGCAGCCAAGGAGGCCCTCTCTGAGGTACACTGCTGTCCACTCCCGGTTGGGTACAGGCTTTTGATCCAGCCAATCAGTATAACACAATAATAAATGTGTTACTGCTTAGGCTGAGACAAAAGCTGTACACACAGAAGGAATGGGGAATGGTGGTGAACGGTGTGCCTTTTGCCTGTGTGTCTCTCGATACAGGCCCAGATGGAGATGGACTCTTTGGGGATGGAGAGGAAGCAGCTGCTGCAGCAGTGGAACAGCAGCCTGGTGGGCATGAGGAGACGAGACGACGCCTACACCGCCATGCTGGAGGCTCTACGGTGAGGCCACGTAAACGCCTAGAGTCTACACACATCACAGGAGGCTGCTGAGGGGAGGACGGGCTCATAGTAATGGCTGGAATGGAGTGAATGGAATGTTCTCAAACACATGGGAACCGTCTGTTGATGTGTTGGTTACCATTCCATTTATACCGTTTCAGCCATTACTATGAGCCCGTCCTCCCCAATTAAGATACCACCAGCCGCCTGTGACGCGCACACACACACACACACACCTCACCACACAGTGTAGAACAGCAGCCTGGCGGGTATGACGAGACGAGGCCAACACCACGGTGGAAGAGAATACACACTGGATAGACTTAAAATGGCAACCATATTCCCTATATAATGCACTACTTTTGGCATATTGTACATTGGCCACTGTCCAATGTCTATTTACAATACAATTTGTATTTGCCGTGCATCAGTCCTGTTGGTCTGCTCTGGTCAAACGTTTCTCCTTGCGACTGGACATGCTGTACACCTGTGGGATGCCACCGTGCACACGTCTGTCAATCTCTCTCCCTGCCTCCATGCAGCGCGGCCACCCACCAGGTCCGCTCTCTAGACACCGAGATCGAGGGCTTCAAGAAGTCCATCACGCAGGAGGGGGAGCGCAATGAGCTGCTGACAGTACTACTGAACCGGAGCCAGCTGGACAGCGCCACCTCCAGGAAGCTGATCTCCCACAGCCACAGCCAGCAGGAGGCGCTGCAGGTCCAGTACAGCATCTACATGAGGACCCTGCAGGAGACCGAGCAGACGCTGCAACGCGTCAACACGGTGAGTGAATGGATTGGTTTTATTTGACACATTTGTAACACGTATAGGTTGCTTTAACCGAGGGTAAACACACAATGAAGTCAAAAGGTTTGCTTCTACTATTCTTTTCCCAAGTCCGCAGTTGATTCGTGTATCAATTGTCCTTTCCCTATGCAGGCTCCTCTGAATGCAATATCCGCTCATTGTGAAGTGACTGGAATGTATTGTCGTGGCTCGTGTAAGTGGACGATAGTACGATGAAACACTTCTAACCTCTGTCCCCCTCCCTCCCATCTCCCCATCTCTCTTCTCCCCCCCTCCCCTTTCTCCTCCCCTCTCTCCAGGAGTGTGGGGTGCGTCAGGTGGAGGTGTCCTCCCTGAGGAAGCAGACGGAGAAGGAGTGGGTGCGGCGCATCGAGCTGGAGGACCGCATCATGTCCAAGATGCAGGAGCATCTCACCCACGACAAGGCCACCAAGTACTCCCGACGCCTCACCGACAAGATGGCCGCCCACAAGAGGGAGAAGGTGAGTGGGGTCGGTCGCCGTATTTTTGGGGGGTTATCCTGAGTGGCGCAGCGGTCTAAGGCACCGCATCGACGGCGGTCTGAGGCACTGCATACAGACCCGGGTTCGATCCTGGGCTGTATCACAACCGGCCGTGACCGGGAGTCCCATAGGTCGGTGCACAATTGGCCCAGCATCGTCCAGGTTAGGGGAGTGTTTGGCCGGGGTAGGCCGTCATTGTAAATAAGAATTTGTTCTTACCTGACTTGCCTAGTAATTCATAATATTACAAAGACTATTTAGCGGTGTATTGTCAATCATATTGTGGAGATGTGTTAGGAATGGGAGACTTTGTAGAATTACAGTACAGAAGGAGTTACATCTGGTTGTTATTTAATATCTTGAGCTAGTTTTTCAATGACCTGTGTAGACAAAGAAAGGGTCCCATTGAAAACCAACCGCAATGCTACATATGAAACTTTGCTCGCGCAATGTATCACTGTGTTCACACCAATCTCTGTGTGTGCGTCTCTCTCTCTCTCCTCACCCTGCCAGGAGACCCAGCTGTCCCGGCTGGAGAACGAAAAGGCGGCGGTGACGCTGGAGAGCAGTGACCTCACCCTGCGCCTGGAGGGTCTGGCCCGCACCCTCGCCTCGCTGGAGACGGAGATGAGCCGCCGCAACGAACTGCTCGGGGCCAGCGAGGCCAGGATCACCAAGCGCGTCACCGTCATCGAGCGCAAGCAGGCCACCATCAACGTTTACAACAAGAAGATTGAGCAGCTCGTCGCCAGCACTGGGGTGAGAGTTAACTTACAATCTAGCACTGACCAGTAACCAACTGAACACTCTGGGTTTATTTCCCTTAGAATAAAGGACTATAGGTACTGAATCTAAAATAGGTGGCACCTACAGATCTAGAATGGTATTCTATTTCTATGGTAGCACCATCCTCTACAATAAGACCGGAGCCAGAATGGATTTGAAACGTTTCAGCTTTGGGGGAAAAAAATTCACATTTTCCTGACTTTCTATTTTGTACGTCAACAGCACGAGGACCTGGGCCCGTTGGAGATCCAGGCCAGTACTCTGACCAAGCAGCTGGAGGGGGTGGGAGGAGAGATCAAGGAGCAGCAGCAGCTCTGGCTGCGGCAGCAGGGGGAACTGGTGAGACTGACCCAGGAGAAACAGGCCCGGAGCGCCGCCCTGCTCACACTGCAGACCCAATTCACCATCCTACAGCAGAGGAAAGTCCGCACCGAGAGTACGGTAACACACAGGGGCGCGCACACCCACTGACCATGGAGAAATGGGCCCGGAGCACCGCCCTGCTCACACTACGGACACTAGTGTCATACACCTACCGGTACCCAGCCCACATGGGCTTACAAGACACTACAGAATAAAATAACGTTTGACAAATTATGAGCATAGAATAATCATGGCCAGTACAGCTACCATATAGCCCCACTACACAAACAGTACATGTATCCTTCTCCTCCAGGCATTGTGAACCCACTGAGCAATGTCAAACACTCCCGGTCTGAAACAAGATTCCAGACACTTCACCATTTTTGGGGTCTTTGTGACCCTACCCTAACAAAACACAGGCTAACCCATGGACTCCTCACCTCTCCGCTGCCTCCCGTCCAGGTGAGATACAACAGGAGCAGCGGGAGCAGGCCGAGCTGGAGAGACACATGAAGGAGCTGATGGCGGACATGTTGAAGCTCAACTCCCTGCTGAGTGAGAACAGGCATCTCCACCAGGGCCTGGAGCAGGGCAACGTCGTCATGGAGACTGACTTCCTGCACAGACTCAAGGTTGGTGGTCATGGTGGGGGCTATTTCTGGTGTTCATCAGTCCCTCAGCCAAATACACACACGTTCAAATATGTCCGTTTCAGTCCTGAACCACTGCATTCTATATTGCCCCACAAAAGCTAAATGCAGTAACTACGTTGTTTGTTTTTTTACTACAAGATCTGACTTACAAAGTATACAGATATACCTGGCCGTTACAACCGATCAGAGGCCTTTTTACCCAAATCAAAGGGCAGTATGCTAGACATACTGTAAATAGACGTATAGAAATGCCTCCGCACCATTGTACCTCATGTATAACCGTGTACTCCTGTGACGTCGTGTGTTTAGGAGGCGGAGAGAAACTCCATTGAGACGCAGATGAAGCTAGAGAGGATCCAGGAGGAGAAGGACAGGCTGTTCAACAGTCTGGTGGAGTCAGAGTGAGTCAAACAGTAGCAAAGTAGTCCGCCTAGAAACACGAGCCTCCGTCTATCTGTCTGTCTGTGTCCTGTCCTCATGCGAGTGTACGTGTGTATGTGTGTGTTTCACGTGCTTGTGTTATATGGGTGTGTGTTTTTGTTGAGTTCACCCGCGCTTCCACATCTGCGTCGCTTGCTGCTTGGGGTTTTAGGCCGGGTTTCTGCGGCGCACTTTGCAGACATCATGTAAAAAAGGGCTTTAGAAAATGTATTTGTTGATGTTTATTTGCGTGCATATGTGTTTTCAGGCGTCAGATCATGCTGTGGGAGAAGAAGACCCAGCTGGTGAGAGAGACCAGGTCGGCTGTGGACTCTGAGGTGGGCCAGGGAGACATCCGCACCATGAGGGCTGAGATCCACCGGATGGAGGTAACATCACACACACTGGAGAAACCAAGAGCAACTCTCACATCACACAATCTTTCACTTAGTCCCTCCTACTGTAGATCGATACACTGTATCTCCATATAGAAAACGACAACATGGTGTTGCTGCCTTGTACGAAATGTACTATACAAATCATGTTTGATTTGATTCCTTAGCGCGCTAAATGTGGAATAGGTAGGACACCTCACATACTCATGCACCTGTTTCACCCCCTCCAATGCTTTCACTGGGTAATGAATCAATGCTGTGTGCTGGGAGTAAGAATCAAGTATCAATGTGGGTGTGTCCCTACAGGTGCGATACGGTCAGCTGATGAAGCAGCAGGAGCGCCTATTGAGGGAGATGGAGGGAGTGGTGGCTCGCAGGGAGACTATCGTGATGCGCAGTGAAGCCCAGGCACGCACCGACCGCAAGCAGCCCACTCACACCGACTTCCACGGCATCCTGCAGGGCCTGCGTCGGAAGATACTGGACACACAGAAGGTGGGGGTGTGGGTCGGTGGGTCAGTTGGTGTGGTGGTGGCTGTGCGTTCCTGTGTGTATGTACAGTACGTACAGTACCAGTCAAAAGTTTGGACACCTACTCATTCATGATTTTTCTTTATTTTTACTATTTTTTACATTGTATAATAATAGTGAAGACATCAAAACTATGAAATAACACATATGGAATCATGTAGTAACCAAACAAGTGTTAAACAAATGGAAATATATTCTATATTTGAGATTCTTAAAAGTAGCCACCTTTTTCCTTGATTAAAGCTTTGCACACGCTTGGCATTCTCTCAACCAGCTTCATGGGGTAGTCACCTGGAATGCATTTCAATTAACAGATGTGCCTTGTTAAAAGTTCATTTGTGGAATTTCTATCCTTCTTAATGCGTTTGAGCCAATCAGTTGTGTTCTGACAAGGTAGGGGTGGAATACAGAATAAAGTCCTATTTAGTAAAAGACCAAGTCCATATTATGGCAAGAACAGCTCAAATAAGCAAAGAGAAACGACAGTCCATCGTTACTTTAAGACATGAAGGTCAGTCAATCCAGAAAAGTTTATTCAAGTGCAGTCGTAAAAACCATCAAGCGCTATGATGAAACTGGCTCTCATGAGGACCGCCACAGGAATGGAAGACCCAGAGTTACCTCTGCTGCAGAGGATAAGTTTATTAGAGTTACCAGCCTCAGAAATTGCAGCCCAAATAAATGCTTCACAGAGTTCAAGTAACAGACACATCTCAACACCAGCTGTTCAGAGGAGACCTGTGAATCAGGCCTTCATGGTCGAATTGCTGCAAAGAAACCACTACTAAACGACACCAATAATAAGAAGAGTCTTGCTTGGGCCAAGAAACACAAGCAATGGACATTAGGCCAGTGGAAATCTGGCTGATCAGTCCAAATTTGAGATTTCGGGTTCCAACCGCTGTGTCTTTGTGAGACGCGGAGTAAGTGAACGGATGATCTCTGCATGTGTTGTTCCCACCGTGAAGCATGGAGGAGGAGGTGTGATGGTGTGGGGGTGCTTTGCTGGTGACACTGTCAGTGATATATTTAGACTTCATGGCACACTTAACCAGCATGGCTACCACAGTATTCTGCAGAAATATAGCATCCCATCTGGTTTGTGCTTAGTGGGACTATCATTTGTTTTTCAACAGGACAATGACCCAACACACCTTCAGGTTGTGTAAAGGCTATTTGACCAAGAAGGAGAGTGATGGAGTGCTGCATCAGATTACCTGGCCTCTACAATCACCCAACCTCAACCCAATTGAGATGGTTTGGGATGAGTTGGACTGCAGAGTGAAGGAAAAGCAGCTCAGCATATATGGGAACTCCTTCAAGACTGTTGGAAAAGCATTCCAGGTGAAGCTGGTTGTGAGAATGCCAAGAGTGTGCAAAGCTGTCATCAAGGCAAAGGGTGGCTACTTTGAAGAATCTCAAATATATTTTGATTTGTTTAACACTTTTTTGGTTACTCCATGATTCCATATGTGCTACTGTGCAGCCTACAATAGATACTGTAGTAAACGTGGAAAAGGGCCTAATTCCTTACATAAGGGAGAGCAGGCCATGTCTGTACTACAGAATGCGGGGCACGTGGGAGACCGGGGTTCAAATCCCCGTTGGGGAGAAAGGAGTAGGCTGTCCTTGTAAATAAAATGTATTCTTAACTGATTCCATATGTGTTATTTCATAGTTGTGACGTCGTCACTATTATTTATTCTACAATGTAGAAAATAGTAAAAATACAGAAAAACCCTTGAATGAGTGGGTGTGTCCAAACTTTTGACTGGTACTGTATATGCTTCATATGTGTGTCTATGCTGTGTGTGTGTGTGTGTGTGTGTGTGTGTGTGTGTGTCTCCCCACCCTAACAGCAAGCGGAGGAGTGTGACGGGGTCCTCAGGGAGCTGCAGCAGGGCCAGGCCAGTCTGAGCTGCAGTCTGCGGGACAAACAGCTGCAGCTGGGAGAGCTCCAGAGTGCCAGAACTGTCCTCACCTCAGACTTCCAATGTCTGCAGGACACCAAGGAGAGGGTACGCGATGTAGACACATTCACCCATTCACTCTCAACATTATTCCTGCCCAATGTATTGTTACCCATAGTTGAGAAGTGGTTTGCGCTGTGCATAGCTATTTGAATATCTCTTTTCATCTCATGTCTTTTTTAATCCCTTTATCCATCCTTCTTTTCCTCTCTTGGTCTGGTTCTCTCTCTCTCTCACACCCAATCTCTCTCTCTATCCTCCCTTTCTCCCTCTCTCTCTCTCTCTCTCTCTCTCTCTCTCTCTCTCTCTCTTTCTCTAGAACCTGGCCCGTCTGGTCTCCCTCCAGGGCCATGCCAAGCAGCTCCAAGCGGTGTGTGAGGGTCGCTACAGCGCCCTGTCCACCAGCGAAGCCTTGGAGCCTGCGTTGCAGAGGCAGGAGGAGCGTCTGCACGCTGTGACCACCATCCTGCACCGTGTCCAGCAGGAGTTCCCCCAGCACCAGGGGGTGCTACGACGCCTCTCCCTAGCCCTGGCCGCACGCCTGCAGACTCCGATTGGTCAGGAGACCCACTGACTATTACATGACTGAAAACCCCCATCATAGGACGGACCAGACGGAGTAGATTGGAGATAGAGATCCATCATAGTTGTCGGGTATTACTGCCCTATGGTGTTCCATGTTACTCTGGCTGTTAGGATTAGGGAGCTGGACTTGGGGTGGAAGCTCTCCTCCTGGCCATGTTTGGGCAATTTTGGTTTTCAGAATATTTCAGTTTATTTAGTTTCACTTGATAGAATGAAGAGTTGATTTAATATACAGTATACACGGATATCCTACCAGCGTGTGAAAATAATATTGTCCATGGATAAACTGAAGATGCACATAAATAAACAATAAAAGCAACATTTGGAATTCTTTCTTTAGTTAATATCCACAAACTGGCTAAATCTTAAGTGTGGAATCACTAAAGCCAGCCTGTCAATGATCATATGTCATAATAACAGAGAAACATCATACAATGCCATTAAGTGTCACTTAACATAAATGAAAGGTTCTGTCCATCAATGTCAAATATCAGATAATACTGGATAATAATCAGTCAATTGGCTGGTTCCCCCACCCAATAAGCAGTCGCTGACATCATAGTCAGGAAGTGGTCCCAGATGGTCCCCTCTCTCCAGGGTTTTCTTTGGGAATTAACACCAGGCCCCTTTGGAGTTGATTCTCTATTCACCTCTGGATATCTAATCCATTTATATAAACAGATTACCACCCCTAATCTCATGCGTTCCTGAAGTCCCTTTTGTCACGGTTTGGGGCTCCTTCAAGGGAAGGGAACTCCCGAACTGTCCCTAAATCAGTGATGATCTGGAACCAGGCCAGTCACCAATTACATTCCCCCTCTTTTCAACAGCTTTTGTTATTCTATATGTTTCACTGACGGCTCCAAAAAGTAGTTTGTCTACTTACTGTCATAGAAACCTTTGTTATAGGAATCTTTATTGTCAGCGATGGCTGTTATTTAGAGGCTTGGCCTCAATCTCACAGATAGCTTTGCCAATGGCTTTGTTTGCCTGTTACATGACCGGTTAGGTGCTATTATAATACACACCGTGAATGTAATTGGAAGGGTGAGAAGGCCTGGCCAGGTTACATATCAGTGAGGCCACATTCCTTCAGTTGGTACAGATCAACATCAGCTGGTGGACCACCCACTAACCTGTTATGTTTCGTCCTAGGATGCGTCTCAATGGTCTATAAAGGCTTCCTTTCCTCGCATCCTCTCGCTCATCTGCTCTGATCTAAGGATACATGATAGGTGAAAGCATATAGTGGATGCCTACTAGGAATTTGCTTTCAAATCAGAAAATGACAAGGTTTACAGCACAAGCACAGGACATGTATTATTTTGATTGAATTCCTTTCAGTGACACTTTTACTTAAAGCATCCAGGTATAATTATGTATAACTTGTTATAATTATGTATAACCCTTTTTAATGTAATTCAACCAGGCTTATAATGTGTTTGTGTGTGACCTGTATTCGAAGGCCTATAGCTGCACTTGCAATGTGGTCTTACAGGTATTGTCAACAAGTACTTGGAGAGGTGTACATTAAGGCATCCCAATTCTGATATTTTTTTCCTCTAGTTGGTCTTTTGACCAATCCCATGAGATCTTTTCACACCAGATCTTTTTCAGAGCTGATCTGATTGGTCAAAAGACCAATTAGGAGGAAAAAATATTTGAATTTGGCTGCCTGTGTAAATGCAGCCTTCGGACACATACCGAATTGACATATTTTTTAAATAGGTAGTTGGTATGTTCTGCAATGCAACTGTGACACCAAATGACTGTATACATGTCTAGTCAGTCTCATATATGGGCATCTGTCGGTGTTGATTGAGAAATCAGTCACAGTGAGGTGGATTCATATGGTTTGTCATAACTTAAACTTGTGAAAACTGCATGTTGTTGATGGTTTCATTGGTTGTTACAAAAACATCCTCGTTCCATTGGTCTTTGGACTACTACACCCATCTATTGCACACAAAGTGTCTAGGTTACTTTTCCTAAAAACCTTTCATGTCACAGGCTATAATTGACAGCAGCTCCAAGTAAAAAGCCTACATAGGCCGTAAGGAAGTAACACAATGGAATGAATGTGGTTTTGGAGGTGCAACCACTGATGTGTCATCTCAATGACTGTTTATTTTCCAGTTCAGTTCTGGCGTCATTGCACATGTCATATTTAAATAGCAACCAGGATTGCACATTATTCAAATATATTTGGTATGTGGCATCACATGAGCTAAATATTGATACACTATACAGTACCAGTCAAAGTTTGGACACTATTCATTCAAGGGGTTTTCTGTATTTTTACTATATTCTACATTGTAGAATAATAGTGAAGACATCAAAACTATGAAATAACACATACAGTGGGGAGAATAAGTATTTGATACACTGCAGATTTTGCAGGTTTTCCTACTTACAAAGCATGTAGAGGTCTGTCATTTTTATCATAGGTACACTTCAACTGTGAGAGACGGAATCTAAAACAAAAATCCAGAAAATCACATTGTATGATTTTTAAGTAATTAATTTGCATTTTATTTCATGACATAAGTATTTGATCACCTAGTGTGTGGATCACCTGTCCACACACTCAATCAAACAGACTCCAACCTCTCCACAATGGCCAAGACCAGAGAGGGTGTAAGGACATCAGGGATAAAATTGTAGACTTACACATGGCTGGGATGGGATACAGGACAATAAGCAAGCAGCTTGGTGAGAAGGCAACAACTGTTGGCGCAATTATTAGAAAATGGAAGAAGTTCAAGATGACGGTCAATCACCCTCGGTCTGGGGCTCCATGCAAGAACTCACCTCGTGGGGCATCAATGATCATGAGGAAGGTGAGGGATCAGCCCAGAACTACACGGCAGGACCTGGCCAATGACCTGAAGAGAGCTGGGACCACAGTCTCAAAGAAAACCATTAGTAACACACTACGCCGTCATGGATTAAAATCCTGCAGCGCACACAAGGTCCCCCTGCTCAAGCCAGCGCATGTCCAGGCCCATCTGAAGTTTGCCAATGACCATCTGGATGATCCAGAGGAGGAATGGGAGAAGGTCATGTGGTCTGATGAGACAAAAATAGAGCTTTTTGGTCTGAACTCGGAGGAAGAAGAAGGATGAGTACAACCCCAAGAAAACCATCCCAACCGTGAAGCATGGAGGTGGAAACATCATTCTTTGGGGATGCTTTTCTGCAAAGGGGACTGGACGACTGCACCGTATTGAGGGGAGGATGGATGGGGCCATGTATCGCGAGATCTTGGCCAACAACCTCATTCCCTCAGTTAGAGCATTGAAGATGGGTCGTGGCTGGGTCTTCCAGCATGACAACGACCCGAAACACACAGCCAGAGCAACTAAGGAGTGGCTCCGTAAGAAGCATCTCAAAGTCCTGGAGTGGGCTAGCCAGTCTCCAGACCTGAAACCAATAGAAAATCTTTGGAGGGAGCTGAAAGTCCGTATTGCCCAGCGACAGACCCGAAACCTAGAGGATCTGGAGAAGGTCTGTATGGAGGAGTGGGCCAAAATCCCTGCTGCAGTGTGTGCAAACCTGGTCAAGAACTACAGGAAACGTATGATCTCTGTAATAGCAAACAAAGGTTTCTGTACCAAATATTAAGTTCTGCTTTTCTGATGTATCAAATACTTATGTCATGCAATAAAATGCAAATTAATTACTTAAAAATCATACAATGTGATTTTCTGGATATTTGTTTTAGATTCCGTCTCTCACAGTTGAAGTGTACCTATGATAAAAAATTACAGACCTCTACATGCTTTGTAAGTAGGAAACACTGCCAATTTTGCAGGTTATCAAATACTTGTTCTCCCCACTGTATGGGAATCATGTAGTAACCAAAAAAGTGTTAAACAAATAAAAAATATATTTGAGATTCTTCAAAGTAGCCACCCTTTGCCTTGAAGACAGCTTTGCACACGCATTCTCTCAACCAGCTTCACCTGGAATGCTTTTCCAACAGTCTTGAAAGAGTTCCCACATATGCTGAGCACTTGTTGGCTACTTTTACTTCACTCTGCAGTCCAACACATCCCAAACCATCTCAATTGGGTTGAGGTTGTATGATTATGAAGGCCAGGTCATCTGATGCAGCACTTTGTCACTCTCCTGCTTGGTCAAACAGCCCTTACATAGCCTGGAGGTGAGTTGCGTCATTATCAGGTTGAAAAACAAATGATAGTCCCACTAAGCGCAAACCAGATGGGATGGTATATCGCTGCAGAATACTGTGATAGCCACGCTGGTTAAGTATGCCTTGAATTCTAAATAAATAAGACAGTGTCACCAGCAAAGCACCCCCACACCATCATACCTCCTCCTCTATCCTTCACAGTGGGAACCACACATGCGGAGATCATGCGTTCACCTGCTCTGCGTCTCACAAAGACAGCGGTTGGAACCAAAAATCTCACATTTGGACTCATCAGACCAAAGTACAGATTTCCACCGGTCTAATGTCCATTGCTTGTTTTTCTTGGCCCAAGCAAGTCTCTTCTTATTATTGGTGTCCTTTAGTAAGGGTTTATTTGCAGCAATTCAACCATGAAGGCTTGTTTAGATGGTGCCGGAGAAGATGGCTGCCGTTTTATTGGCTCTTAACCGACCATGCTAATTTGTTTGTTTTACCGCGTTGTTTGCAACTTATTTTGTACATAATGTTGCTGCTACCGTCTCTTATGATTACTCACCTTGAACTGGACAAAGAATTTATCTGTAATGAGTCGGAAAAGAGGGATTTACTCCAGACACCCGAACAAGCCCTCCTTCCTGTCACTTGTTGGAGATAGCGACGGAACAGATTTTGAGGAAGAAGATCCATGTGCCTTGTGAGGATCCGCCGACAAGTGGCTAATCTGCCGTTGCCATCTGTACTATTGGCCAATGTACAATCGCTGGGTAATAAATTGGACGAACTAAAAGCAACTATATCCTACCAACGGGACATTAAAAACTGTAATATCTTATGTTTCACAGAGTCGTGGCTGAACGACGACATGATAACATACAGCTGGCGGGTTATACACTGTATCGGCAGAATAGAACAGCAGCCTCTGGTAAGACAAGGGGTGGCGGTCTATGTATATTTGTAAACAACAGCTGGTGCACGATATCTAAGTAAGTCTCGAGGTTTTGCTCGCCTGAGGTAGTGTGGTCGACAGCTTATCATGAGATACTCTATCTACCTCTGTATTTTTCGTAGCTTTCTTACATACCTTCACAGACCGATGCTGGCACTAAGACCGCACTCAATGAGCTGTATCCTGCCATAAGCAAACAGGAAAACCCTCGTCCAGAGGCAGCGTTCCTAGTGGCCCGGAATTTTAATGAAGGGAAACTTAAATCCGTTTTACCTCATTTCCATTAGCATGTTAAATATGCACCCAGAGGGAAAAATCTCTAGACCACCTTTACTCACACACAGAGACGCATAAAAGCTCTCCCACGCCTTCCATTTGGCAAATCTGACAAATTCTATCCTCCTGATTACTGCTTACAAGCTCAAATTTAAGTAGTAAACACCAGTGACTCAGTAACTAAAATAAGTGGTCAGTTGAAGCAGATGCTAAACTACAGGACTGTTTTGATAGCACAGACTGGAATATGTTCTGGGATTATTCCGATGGAATTGAGGAGTACACCACATCAGTCACTGGCGTCATCAATAAGTGCATCGATAACATTGTCCCCACAGTGACTGTACGTACATACCCCAACCAGAAGCCATGGATTACAGGAAACATCCACACTGAGGTAAAGGGTAGAGCTGGATGGATGCGGTACTCTAACCCGGAAGCTTATAAGAAATCCCGCTATGCCCTCTGACGAACCATCAAACAAGCAAGGTGTCAATACAGGACTAAGATCGAATCGTACTACACCGGCTCCGATGCTCGTCGGATGTGGCAGGGCTTGCAAACTATTACAAACTATAAAGGGAAGCACAGCCGAGAGCTGCCCAGGGACACGAGCCTACCAGACAAATTAAATTACTTATATGATTGCTTTGAGGCTAGTAACACTGAAACATGCATGAGAGCATCAGCTGTTCCGGACGACTGTGTGATCACGCTCTCCACAGCCAAGTGTAAGACCTTTAAACAGGTCAACATTCACAAGGCCGCAGGGCCAGATGGATTACCAGGATGTGTACTCTGAGCATGCGCTGACCAACTGGCAAGTGTCTTCACTGACATTCTCAACCTCTCCCTGTCTGAGTTTGTAATACCAACATGTTTCAAGCAGACCACCATAGTCCCTGTGCCCAAGATCACTAAGGTAACCTGCCTAAATGACAACCGAACCGTAGCACTCACGTCTGTAGCCACAAAGTGCTTTGAAAGGCTGGTCATGGCTCACATCAACACCATTATCCCAGAAAAACTAGACCCACTCCAATTTGCATACAGCCCCAACAGATCCACAGATGATGCAATCTATATTGCACTCCACACTGCCCTTTCCCACCTGGACAAAAGGAACACCTATATCAGAATGCTGTTCATTGACTACAGCTCAGCGTTCAACACCATAGTACCCTCGAAGCTCATCACTAAGCTAAGAACCCTGGGACTAAACACCTCCCTCTGCAACTGGAACCTGGACTTACCCCCAGGTGGTAAGGGTAGGTAACAACACATGCACCACACTGATCTTCAACACGGGGGGCCCCTCAGGGGTGCCTACTTAGTCCCCTCCTGTACTCCCTGTTAACTCATGATTTCAAGGCCAGGCCCGACTCCAACACCATCATTAAGTTTGCTGATGACACAACAGTGGTAGGCCTGATCATCAACAACGACGAGACAGCATATAGGGAGGAGGTCAGAGACCCGGCCATGTGGTGCCAGGACAACAACCTCTCCCTCAACGTGATCAAAACAAAGGAGATGATTGAGGACTACAGGAAAAAGAGGACCAAGCACGCCCCCATTCTCATTGACAGGGCTGTAGTGGAGCAGGTTGAGAGCTTCAAGTTCCTTGGTGTCCACATCACCAACAAACTGGTCCAAGCACACCAAGACAGTTGTGAAGAGGGCACGACAAAACCTATTCCCCCTCAAGGAGACTGAAAAGATTTGGCATGGGTCCTCAGATCCTCAAAAGGTTCTACACCTGCACCATCGAGAGCAACCTGGTTGCGTCACTGCCTGCTCGGCCTCCATCCGCAAGGCACGACAGAGGGTAGTGCGTACGGCCCAGTACATCACTCGGGCCAAGCTTCCTGCCATCCAGGACCTCTGTACCAGGTGGAGCCAGAGGAAGAAGGCCCTAAAAATTGTCAAAGACGCCAGCCACCCTAGTCATAGACTGTTCTCTCTGCTACCGCACGGACAGCAGTACCGGAGCATTTAGGTCCAAGAGGCTTCTAAAGAACTTCTACCCCCAAGCCATAAGACTCCTGAACATCTAATCAAATGGCTACCCAGACTATTTGCATTGCACCCTTTCCTGTGGCGGTCCCCATGAGAGCCAGTTTCATCATAGCGGTTGATGGTTTTTGCGACTGCACTTAAAAAAACTCTAGAAATGTTTTAGAAATGTTCCGTATTGACTGACCTTCCTATCTTAAAGTAATTATGGACTGTCATTTCTCCTTGCTTCTTTGAGCTGTTCTTGCCATAATATGGAGTTGGTCTTTTACCAAATAGGGCTATCTTCTGTATGCCACCCCTACCTTGTCACAACACAGCTGATTGGCTCAAACGCATTAAGAAGGAAAGATATTGCCCAAATGAACTTTTAACAAGGCACACCTGTTAATTGATATGCATTCCTGGTGACTACGTCATGAAGCTGGTTGAGAGAATGCCAAGCGTGTGCAAAGCTGTCATCAAGGCAAAGGGTGTCTACTATGAAGAATCTCAAATATTAAATATATTTTCATTTGTTTAACACTTTTTTGGTTACTCCATGATTCCATATGTGTTATTTAATAGTTTTGATGTCTTCACTATTTTTCTACAATGTAGAAGGGATAAAGAAAAACCCTTGAATGATTAGGTGCGTCCAAACTTTTGATGTGTACTGTATATACAAAAGTATGTGGACACCCCATTCAAATTAGTGGATTTCGCTATTTCCGCCAAACCTGTTGCTGACAGGTGTATAAAATCGAGCGCAGTCATGCCATCTCTATAGACAGACATTGGCAGTAGAATGGCCTCACTGAAGACTTCAGTGACTTTCAACGTGGCACCATCATAGGATGCCACCTTTTCAACAAATCAGTTTGTAAAATTCCTGCCCTGCTAGAGCTGCCCCGGTCAACTGGAAGTGCTGTAATTGTGAAGTGTGAAGTGGAAGTGGAAACATCTAGAAGAAACAACGCCTCAGCAGCGAAGGGGTAGGCCCCACAAGCTCACATGAAGCTCCAAACAAACAGTTCTTGCAACACTCACTACCAACTTCAGAACTGCCCCAAGGAAATAATTTCAGCACAAGAACTGTTTGTTTGGAGCTTCATGAAATGGGTTCCCATGGCCTAGCAGCCGCACACAAGCCTAAGATCACCATGCGCAATGCCAAGCATCGGCTGGAGTGGTGTAAAGCTCGCCACCATTGGACTCCAGAGCAGTGAAAGAGTGTTCCCTGGAGTGATGAATCACTCTTTACCATCTGGCAGTCCGAAGGACTAATCTGGGTTTGGCGGATGCCAGGAGAACGCTACATGCCCAAATACATAGTGCCAACTGTAAAGTTTGGTGGAGGAGGAATAACGGTCTGGGGCTATTGTTCATAGTTCGGACTTGGCCCCTTAGTGAAGGAAATGTTAACACTACAGCATACAATAACAGTCTAGACGATTCTGTGCTTCCAACTTTGTGGCAAGAGTTTGGGGAAGGTCCTTTCCTGTTCCAGTATGACAGTAACCCTGTGCATAAAGCGAGGTCCATACAGACATGGTTTGTTGATATCGGTGTGGAAGAACTTGACTGGCCTGCACAGAGCCCTGACCTTAACTCCATCGAACACCTTTGGGATGAATTGCAAAGCTGACCACGAGCCAGGCCAAATCGCCCAACATCACTAAAGCTCTCGTGGCTGAATGGAAGCAAGTCCCTGCAGCAATGTTCCAACATCTAGTGGAAAGCCTTCCCAGAAGAGTGGAGGCTGTTATAGCAGCAAAGGGGGGGACCAACTCCATATTAATGCCCATGATTATGGAATGAGATGTTCAACGAGCAGGTGTCCACATACCTTTGGTCATGTATTGTAAGTCCAACCACAGCCTTTTAACCCAATTACCCTAGGAATGTTACCAGGAAATATCTTAATATGTCTTTGTTCTTTTACTCAAATAACCCGGATTATTATTATTTTTGGGATTGGTTGATTAGTAACTTTTTATGATTAGTCAGTTTAGTTGCCCTCCTCGCCCATGCGCTGTCATTTGGAGAGAGGAGGGCTGCTCGCACGCATGAGGTCGTTCATGGTGATTATATGTAGGCTACACAGGCGACTCTCAAGAAAAGGTAAATGGCACTAATCAATTTTAGTTATATTTTGTAAATATTTTAAGAAGTAATTTTACGCTATTTTAAGTAGGCCTATATGTCTTTTACTTTAAATAGATGCGTGTGAATTGTACTCATTCCTGAAATTCCTTATGGTTATTCAGTAACATCTGTTAATTATTGTTTCTCGGTATTAACTCCCTGCATTTGCCAGTTTTGTAGCCTACTTGAATACATGCTATCGTGTACAGACCAAAAGCAAATATGTAGCCTACCCTTTTTATCTAGGGTTTTGTTATTATAGCCAAACTTTGGCATTGTATTAGTTTACTCGTGGTAATAACAGTCACATGTGGTAATAACAGTCACATATGGTAACAACACAATATGAAGCATGCATATACAAGTGGTACATTTCCAGCGAAGATCCCCTATCTCTTGATCTATTGTTTCCCCCCCATGATGAAATCGAGGAGGGGACTGTGGATGTGTGTCTGTCCTTATGTCCGTTCGTTTAGTCACACGCGATATCTCGGACTGTACTGAAGATAATATTTGACGAAACTTCGGTGAATTACGCGTTTTGCTATAGAGATCCGGCATTTACAAAGTTACACTGATTGGCCCAAATGCGGGAGCTATAGTAATTGGAATTGATTAAATTAATTAATTGGTGAATTTAATTATGTATCTTTGACAGTATCACAAAGATACAGAATTATTCATTCCTTTGTGTGACGTGGCCCCATTCAACAAACAGTGCAATAATGGCTTCAGTAATAAAGAACACGGAGGAAGGCAAGTAGCTTTGTGTTCTAGCTGCGGATATTGAATCAGAGCCATGTCGTGCAAACAAAGGGTACAATAGGCCTACATCAATGAAGCACGGGTGCTACGGCACAATATGTTGTTTACAATTGTGAAATGTACACATTTTCAGGTTATTGTGTGCATGTATGGGCAGTCCCTTGGTGTGTGCATGGGCACTGATTCACTGGGGATTATGTTTCTTGTCTTTCAGGTTTTCCCACACACACACACACACACACACACACACACACACACCCTTGCATGCATAGACGCCTACGCCAGCTGAGAGCGGAAAATACAACTCTCTCACACAGTGTTGAAGTTCCTGTGTCTCTGACATTTTGCTTTTCTCCCAGCGTCGGACAGCGATTATGCTAGGTGTGTGTGATTGAGTGTGTGCGTCTTCGAGGACTGCGTCTGCTTGCGACCACCATTGACTGTGGCACTCACCCGAAGTGTGTCGCCTCACACACACACACGCCCACACTCATCATGGCAGCGGAGTGTGTTCCGGAGGGGCCCGACCTTAAGGAGATGGGCGACGAAGATGTATGGGAGCTGATCAACGACAACCGCCATCGTATCTCCCTGGGTGTGAAACCATGCATGTTGATCCCCTACCTGCGCCAGGCCAGGGTCCTCACAGAGATGGATGAAGACGAGATCCTCTCCAGCCTCAAGCTCACCAACCGCTCCATGAGGACCAGTAAGACTTCTATTCTATTCGTTTCTATGATTTTCTATTGTATTACTTTTGAATGCTCTCTGTATTTTTTTATATTCTGTTGAATTATATTCCATTCAATTGTATTTGATTCTATCGGTGTTCATTTTTTTAATACATTTCTTTGGTGGAGTAAGTAGTAAACCTTGTCCCAACCAGAACGGACCGTAGGGACTATTTTCTGTTTCTGTAGCGTGAGGCAGCCTGATGTACAAGTATACCCCCTGGGCAGGGCACTAGACTGCCACAGGGTCTTTCGGTGTTGTGCCGAAAATCTCTCCCCTGACAGAATCCCCCCCCCCCCCCCTTCGAGTTCTTCATTGCTGCGGCTTGCTTGCTAGTCGAGATTTCTGCTCTTCACTCCGTTGTCAGTTTAGCCTACATTTCACTGATCTTAGTAGCAGAAGGCATTTTTGTCTGCAGTTTTCGGTTTGGCTATTTGTTTCAAGTGTATGTGGAGATTCTAGCTTGTATGGCGCCCAGTGCGACCCCCCCCCCCCCCCCCCCCCCCGCGGCAATCCATCCTCCTTAATATTGAGTCTCAAGCACAGGCATCAGGTCCCATCTATTTTTAGATTTTTTTCGTATGAATCGACCATGATGATCCAAAATTCCAACCATGCAATCTCAGGGTGGACACTTTAACCACAAGGTCACTAAGTTGGTAGGAGTTTGGATGAGTAAGAGATACTGTTAGCGGGTTACCACCCACTCACCCAGTTCTGGTGAGGGAATGTAACTTCCTCATGTTATAAAATACATTTTACAAGACAAATATGGTTATTCATGTTTTGAATCATTCAGTGGGTTCTTTCTCTAACATAGTGTAACAACCCTGGGTTTATAAGCGCGGAAATCGACTCTGCCGCACGAGCATGCTTTTGCGGCACAGTCGATAGCGCGCCGGACCTCGGGCTAGAAGGTCGAGGGTCACAATATCATTAGAATATATTTTTTTAAATTTGGATTCCGTTTCTAATACGTCCTTTAAAATCCCCAAGCTCTGTTGACATAGCTTTTGAGGATTTTTCATTTTGTTGTCGTCTTCAAAGTTGTTTCCGCGGGTCGCAAAAAAACAAAGGCTCCGAGCTGAATGAAATCTAAAAAAGCCTTGAAAAAAACCCGCATTGTATACGCTCAGTACTCCGTTGACTTTTCACAGAGATAAGCTTGTTCTTTTTTTTTTTTTTTTTTAGAAATCTTCATAAAAGGACAGGAATTTCGAATTCAAATAAAAAGCGTGTACTACAATATGAAAATACTACATGGCATGTCTCAAAATCGATGTCCATCTTACCTATATATTGTTTTATGTCCTGTGGATTCAAGAAGAAAGATGATGAGTTCAAGGGGAAAGTGAGCCTGTCATGTAGCCTTAGTTCTTGCACAGAATCCAGTTCCACGGGCCAGCACTCCTGTGGAAGCTTTCAACACCTAGAGTCCATGCCCTGGCAAATTGAGGCAAAAGGGGGTGCAACTCAATGTTATGAAGGTGTTCATAATGTTTTGTACGCTCAGTGTATATCTACGCACTTGAGCATGTCTTATAACTGGTGATGAAAATTTGTTCTGCAATTCATAAATGTTTATAACTCAACAAGTCCAAGTATTTGAATAAGTGTCTGTCCCTATAAAAAAAATCATAAAGTAATGATGAAATACAACAGTACATTTTTTCTGAATAGCAGTCCATAAAACAGTCCATCTACGTGTTTGATTTACGTTGTGCCCTCCCTGACCTTCGTCCTATTCAACCCTTTTATCTTCTTTAGGTCACATGCTGGACCTGCTGCGTATCCAAGGGAGGAACGGTGCAATGGCCCTGCTGGAGAGCCTGATGATCCACTACCCCGCCCTCTACACCCAGGTCACAGGCCGCAAGCCCAGCACCGAGCCCTCCGGCTTCAGTGGTGAGTAGCACGCAACACATGACCTGTTTCCCATCTGGCTCATTTAGGCCCTGTGTTAAGGAGTAGGGAAGGGGAAAAGGGGGATACCTAGCCAGTTGTACAACTGAATGCATTCTACTGAAATGTGTCTTCCGCATGTTACCCAACCCCTCTGAATCAGGGCGTGTTACCTTGTGTGAAGGATGGTGGCTCTTTTTTAAGTTGTCCTGTCTGCTTGAAAAAACAGCACAATGTGTTCATTCTATTCACCAGTAAACAGTATTCTCACTATGAATTATTCACATTAATCTCCATTGGGGTGAATCATTTAGTAAAAATATTTGGTTGGGAAATGATACATAGCCCAATCAGTAATCATGGGTTAGCAGAAGGGTGTAGTGTGTCCATCTTAACCTGATTTCCTCCCAGGCCTGATTAAGTGCTCGGACTTGACCGAGTACTTGGTCAGAGCCGTGACAGGGATGCAGAAGGAGCTGCAGGAGGCTCGGCAGGAGGCCAGCCGGCTGGGGTCACGTTGCACCTCCCTGGAGGTGGAGCTAGGTCAGACTCTGGAGCAGCAGGAGGAGGCTCGCCGTCTTAAGGCCGACCACGGCCGCATGAGGAACAACTTGGCTGCCGCGCAACACGACATCTTGAAGCTGAAGGACGAGAAGTGTGACCTGTATGTGCGCTACACGGCCGCCATCGAGGAGAGGTCGGCCGCCAACATCCACTGCAGCGACCTCAACCTGCAGGTTAGGGCGAAAAAGGGTTAGCTGTGTGATATATTCAGGAGTGGTTGATGACCGCACTGCGTTTACATGAAGCGATTAGTTGAGGTATTGACAGTGTTGCTACAGGGTTGACCAAAAGTATTGTAAAGTCGATTGAACTAATAACAGCAGTATTTTGGCGTAGAAACGTGTTAAAGCTCCCGCGGCTCCTCCTTGCACCCCTGTCCACATTGTACATTTTGCTGTGTACGTCTGTTAACAAAAATCATTTCAATTACGAAAAAGGTGGAATCCTTAACGGTGAAACGGCCACGTCCGTTTGCGATATTACGACAACAAAGAAGTCACTGCAAAACGACCAACACCGTTTCTTTCCCTCTGACATCATTGCATGAGTGATAGAACAGCATCTACGACACTTTTCTTCTCTCCGGCTCTGTTTAGTCAACAATACAAAAACAATAACCGCCACGGGGTGGACAGTGGCCCCGTTTCCCCTACTGCGGGTTCCATCTTTAAGAGATACATTTAATTTACTTTAAGAAACAACAAGGGACAATAGAAAACATGTTGAAGCACCTGTGGTCAAATGCTGCGGTCACAAAACTTGTGACAAATAGTCTTCTGTTTTTCTATGATGGGGCAGGTATATCAGCTTCAGTTTGAGCTGCGCAAAGCCCAGACAGAGACGGACTTCGAGAGGCAGCGCTCGCTCAAGTGCACCACCCCCAGCGAGACGCAGCAACTGCGGGAAGAGATTAGCACTCTGCGCAGGCAGCTACTGGTTGCCGAGAAATTCACCCCGGTGAGTGAGGAGGAAACAAGCTCAGACTTCTACTGTGGAATTTCACTGTGGTTCGGACTATTGTCTCTTTGTCTTTCTCTCGGTTTGTCTCACTATCCCTCTTTACCCTTTTATTTTTCTCTCATTTTCTATCCCCAAATCTCTGTTTCCCTGTATCTTTCTCCCCCTCTCAGGCACGTGAGGATATCCTGGCCCAAGACCTGGCTGAGGCAAGGGATGGCCGTGTGGAGCTGGCTGAGCAGCTCAGGTGCTACAGAGAGGAGAATGAACAGCTGGCCCGCGAGGGGCGGGAGGTGTGTGTGTCTAGGAGATTGTGAACAACCCTTTTGAGTTGGCCATTTTATTAGACAGCAAATATCTGCTGAAAGGTGGCCAAACTCTAAACACCGCCTGGTGTGTTTTGCTCTTAGACGGTGGAGCATAAGGAGTGTCTGGCGCTGCAGGTTCAGAAGCTGACTCTGGACTGTGAGATGTACCAGCAGAAGAGTACTGTCATACAGAGCCAACTGAGGGAGCTGCAGGCAGAGAGAGACCACGTACGGAGCTATTACCTTATACCTTATGGCGTCATTGCTCATCCTGAAATCTATTATTGGAATGCCATACCTGTCTGCCTGCCTGCCTGCCTGCCTGCCTGCCTGTCTGTCTGTCTGTCTGTCTGTCTGCCTGTCTGCCTGTCTGCCTGTTTGCCTGTCTGCCTGTCAGTCTGTCTGTCAGTCTGTCTGCCTGCCTATATCCACCTATCTGCATACTGACCTGCCTGTCAGTCTGTCTGTCTGTCTGCCTATATCCACCTATCTGCATACTGACCTGCCTGTCAGTCTGTCTGTCTGTCTGCCTATATCCACCTATCTGCATACTGACTTGCCTGCATGTCTGTCTTTGCTAGTCAGTCCACATACACTGAGTGTACAAAACATTAGGAACACCTGCTCTTTCCTTGACATAAACTGACCAAGTGAATCCAGGTCAAACCTCTCTCTTATTGATGTCACTTGTTAAATCCACTTTAATCAGTGTAGATGAAGGGGAGGAGACAGGTTAAAGAAGGATTTTGATGCCTTGAGACAACTGAGACATGCGTATGTGTGCCATTCAGAGGGTGAATGGGAAAGACTAAAGATTTAAGTGCCTTTGAATGGGGTATGGTAGTAGGTGCCAGGTTGTGTCATGAACTGCAACACTGCTGGGGGGGTGTAACTCAATATCAGGAAGGTGTCCTTAATGTTTTGAACACTCATTGTATGTATGTACAGTGGGGCAGAAAAGTATTTAGTCAGCCACCAATTATGCAAGTTCTCCCACTTAAAAAGATGAGAGAGGCCTGTAATTTTCATCATAGGTACACTTCAACTATGACAGACAAAATGAGGGGGAAAAAATCCAGAAAATCACATTGTAGGATTTTTTATGAATTGATTTGCAAATTATGGTGGAAAATAAGTATTTGGTCACCTACAAACAAGCAAGATTTCTGGCTCTCACAGACCTGTAACTTCTTCTTTAAGAGGCTCCTCTGTCCTCCACTCGTTACCTGTATTAATGGTACCTGTTTGAACTTGTTATCAGTATAAAAGACACCTGTCCACAACCTCAAACAGTCACACTCCAAACTCCACTATGGCCAAGACCAAAGAGCAATCAAAGGACACCAGAAACAAAATTGTAGACCTGCACCAGGCTGGGAAGACTGAACCTGCAATAGGTAAGCAGCTTGGTTTGAAGAAATCCACTGTGGGAGCAATTATTAGGAAATGGAAGACATACAAGACCACTGATAATCTCCCTCGATCTGGGACTCCACGCAAGATCTTACCCCATGGGGTCAAAATGATCACAAGAACGGTGAGCAAAAATCCCAGAACCACACGGGGGGACCAATTGAATGACCTGCAGAGAGCTGGGAGCAAAGTAACAAAGCCTACCATCAGTAACACACTACGCCGCCAGGGACTCAAATCCTGCAGTGCCAGACGTGTCCCCCTGCTTAAGCCAGTACATGTCCAGGCCCGTCTGAAGTTTGCTAGAGAGCATTTGGATGATCCAGAAGAAGATTGGGAGAATGTCATATGGTCAGATGAAACCAAAATATAACTTTTTGGTAAAAACTCAACTCGTCGTGTTTGGAGGACAAAGAATGCTGAGTTGCATCCAAAGAACACCATACCTACTGTGAAGCATGGGGGTGGAAACATCATCCTTTGGGGCTGTTTTTCTTCAAAGGGACCAGGACGACTGATCCGCGTAAAGGAAAGAAGGAATGGGGCCATGTATCGGGAGATTTTGAGTGAAAACCTCCTTCCATCAGCAAGGGCATTGAAGATGAAACGTGGCTGGGTCTTTCAGCATGACAATGATCCCAAACACACCGCCCGGGCAATGAAGGAGTGGCTTCGTAAGAAGCATTTCAAGGTCCTGGCTAGGCCACTCCAGTCTCCAGATCTCAACCCCATAGAAAATCTTTGGAGGGAGTTGAAAGTCCATGTTGCCCAGCAACAGCCCCAGAACATCACTGCTCTAGAGGAGATCTGCATGGAGGAATGGGCCAAAATACCAGCAACAGTGTGTGAAAACCTTGTGAAGACTTACAGAAAACGTTTGACCTCTGTCATTGCCAACAAAGGGTATATAACAAAGTATTGAGATAAATTGAGATCATTTGCAAATAAATTCATGAAAAATCCTACAATGTGATTTTCTGGATTATTTTTTTCTCATTTTGTCTGTCATAGTTGAAGTGTACCTATGATGAAAATTACAGGCCTGTCTCATCTTTTTAAGTGGGAGAACTTGCACAATTGATGGCTGACTAAATACTTTTTTCCCCCACTGTATGTATGTATGTATGTATGTATGTATGTATGTATGTATGTATGTATGTATGTATGTATGTATGTATGTATGTCTTATTGCCGCCCTATCTGTCTGTCTGTCCATCCTTCCAGGCGTACCTGTCCAGAGACGAGGCCCAGGCCCAGATAGCCAGGAGCCTGGCTGAGAAGGACACGCTGCGCAGCCAACTGGTGGAGCTCCAGGAGGTCTTCACCCTCAGGGCCTGGGGGCCCTACCGAGGAGGCCCCGATACACCAGGGGTAACACACACACACACTGTATGCATGTACATACACACATGCACAATGCATACACACTCACGCACACTCCATACACACATTCACATTGTATACAGATTTACTTACAGAGCAGATTCTAAATTGGATACTAAAGACTAACGTGTATCTGTCTGTTCCAGGAGAGGAAGTTTAGCTGGGAGAGCCAGGGCTCCAGCAGTGACAGCCTCCCCTCCAGCCCCCCACCTCGTCCCCGCCTCCGCCGCATGCATGCAATTTGCCCTGATTCCTTGAGGGGATGCAGTATAAAGGTGTGTGCGTGCGTGCAGGATTTATATCAGTCATGTCAGCTGTTTATATCATCTGAGTTGACTTTAATGATTTGCATCATAAACTTGACTTCTGGTAATTGTGTGTGTGGGTCTGTGTGTAGAGTTGCGATATCACTCCAAGTAGTGTCCGGTCCCAAAATGTGGAGCCTCCATGCCCAGAGTCACTGCGGAGACGAGAAGAGACCCTATGGTACAATCGAGACAGGTAAGGGGGGGGGGGGTTGTGTTTTAGACAAAGTGTGTGTTTAAGACACAGTCCGACTCCTCATTCAGAGCAAGTTGGACATTGACACAGTAGCACATTGTTGGCGTGCTTCCTTCTATATTCCGAGTGATGTGATGTCACTGTCCAAAGTCTGCTTTTTTTACCAGGAAGGCCATTTGTTTACTCTTTGTGTTGCCGGGAAGAGCTTCATTTCAAGGATTTTATTCCCAGCGTCCCCGGCCCTTCTTTCAGTTCTAGTAACATGAGATCATTCTACAACAGAGCCATTTTACTACTAAAGGCTGTGTAGAGGTAGATTTGATCTTCCTATAAACTATGTGGGGTCTCTCTCTGTGTCCCAAATGGCATTCTATTCCCTGTGTAGTACAGTAGTGTTGACCAGAGCCCTATGGGTCCTGGTCAGAAGTAGTGCACTATATAGGGATTAGGGTGCCATTGGAAACGCACCCTTGGTGGTCATATTTGATTGAGGATTCAGGTGTTATTTTTGGAACTAATTATAGGTTGTTTTCACAGATGAACGGCTGCCCGTGTTCATGTTTATTGTCGTAGCTTTGTGTTTACAGTGAAGACAAAAGTCTGTCCAAGTGCCATGATAGCAATTCTGGATTTCTGCAGTCGAACTCACTCAACCAGTTTATCTGTCGCAGCATACATGGTTAGAGAGAGAGAGAGAGAGAATGAAAATAAGGACAAAATAAGAAGACGCCATTATGTAAACAAGTGTTATTCCCTCTTCTTGCCCCTAGCTCGGAGACGGCTGAATGTGACGCCTTACTTGACAATGACTTTGTGTTCATCCCCAGTGGTACGTAACTGAATAAACACCAACCTTTAACAACCTCTTACCTTACTGGGACTTACCAGCTTCTGTGTGTGCGTGCATGCGTGTGTACTTACTTAAGTGTGTTTGTGTGTGTGCTCTTTGCTTTGCTTGCGTACATGGATATAAGCGTGTGCTTGTGTGTTTATCTTTGTGGGTGAACACCCAGATGAGACATCCTGAAAACCAATGGAAATGTTTTGGTTGGCCACTCTCCGAGCAGATATTTAATTCGCCTTGGGTGAAGTTTGGATCCTGG
>NC_034193.2:41352951-41355451 GCF_002021735.2 Oncorhynchus kisutch
GTATCTATGATAGCTACCTATACATATGACTTATGTAATGAAGGTAGTAGTATGGGCATGAGGGTAGTATGATGTGATGTACCAGCACTTTGGTTTAGCTTCATTAAGTTCCTGTTGTTTTTCCCAACCTATATTTACTTGAAATTGTGTTTGGAAACACTTTTTCAATTATCTTTATTATCATAAAGATATTATACTGTGTATTGTATTATATACAGTATATATATATATATATATATAATGTACTGTATTATATACAGGATTTCAACAGACCTGTGAAACCATAGTCATTCCCAAGTCCCACCAGAAATGTAATGACATTTTTTACGTTTCCAAACAATGAGGGACTTCATTGCCTATTCTGAAGTGTAATGATAGTAGGCGTTATATGGATTTATGTTGGAAGATGTTTTTAAAGCAGTCTGGGTTAGGGACCCCTATCGGGGTCATGGGGGAACTGCAGTGAGGTCCGCCAAAATAAAATGATGAATAAAAAATACAAATGAAGAGTACAGATTGTTTTATTCGACAATATACAAACGTGAGAAAGGTCATTTAAAAAAATACATTTGTATTGAGTCAATGTATTTATTTATTTATTTTCATTTTGATAAGATATGAAAATGCAATAAATTGAAGGTTATTTGATTTACAGATTTTAAGGTTGTATCAACACATTTGGGGTGGGGTTGCGAGAAATTATTAGGGGGGAAATGGGGTCCTCAGAATTTTTTTGAATAACACTTTTTTAACGGGTGAATAAAGTAACCGGTATTACACGATATTATGGCGTTAACTCGTTGTATTTGATGATATATACAATGACTACACAGAGCTCAGGTATCATTGACCCTCAGTCACTCACTCTAGGAATGAGAACGAAGAATTGTCAATCAGGGTTTTTCCTCATGTGCAACCCTTAGGCCTACTTGATTTATGTCTAACCCCTCCCTCTCTCTTCCACCTACATCCTCTCTTTATGATCTTTCCCTGCCCTCCAAAATAAGCACCAGGTACAGTATTAGGCACTGTCCCTGAGCCAGCTGTGTAAAACCTACTTATTGTGTTCTGAGATTTATATGCATGTGTTATGTCAGTTGTGCCATCATTTTTGGTAAGAATGTTTATGATAATTGCCATCATAGACATGCGATTCATTAACAGATGGTGGTGGATTAGAGTTATGGCAATACATTTTTTAAATTTTGTGTAATTAAACATTTTTATGATGCGTTTGTCTTGCCATATGATTGTTGTGAAATGTGTTTACAGATGCATTACAATCTTTTGGAAATACTGTTTATAAAATATGTAACTATTTTGTAACCAAATACATTTTATCATACTATTCCTTTTGTATTTGCACATTTATGTCAAAGCAAAGTCCTCAGCTAACACCTGCAATTAATTGTGTGTGCATGCGCCAGGTACATTTTAACGGTTGATGCTCCAATCTAACCAGCAGAGGGGGCAAGATTAAAAGGTGAACGTAGGCAACCCACAACATGTCTGTTTCTCCAATTTATCAAACATACTGTATTTTGTAAAATATGTTATAGCCTATTACTTATCCAACGTTTAGGTAAAGCAACAATTAAGCTTAACGTGAGGAGTTTAGATAATTAGCGTCTTTAGGAAGTGTTGACGTTACAACTCGTGCCTGAAAACACAAGGTAAATTAACAAGCAAATTACAGTACCGGTATTTTCGAACTATGTCATAGCAATAAGACACATTAAACACCAACAACATGGACGTTAATAGCAAGATTTGTATCGAGAAACTTTGAGTTTGGCTGAATAACGTTTCTGCATTAATATTTGCAATGCAAATACTGCGAGGTTTTATTTGGGGTGTCTTTGATTTGCCAAAATATCTATAGAGCAATGGTGAAATTGAATGGAGCAAGTTGTATTTTTTATAGACCTTTGGCTGCGTTTAGACCGGCAGCCCAAATCTGATTTTTTTTTCTCACTAATTGGTCTTTTGACCAATTAGATCAGCTCAGATGTTAAAAGATCTGATGTGAATTGGTTAAAAAAAGATCAGAATTGAGCTGCCGGTGTGAACACAGTCTTTGAGACCTAACATTCACTCTCTCAAGGTGGGGAGAGTGTAGGATCTTAATTAGATCACCCTGTTGCAGGAGAACCATCCTGCAATGCAGGAAATGTTCAAACTTCTACTGTATTTGAGTTTTAAAAAGGTTTCTGAAGTTTGTAATCTCCACTAAGAAATGTCAGACTTGTTCTTCACTCACGAAAAATGTAGAAACCCCTACAAGAATGTACATGAATTATTTTCCACGTAGTAACTGCATATTTATTTTCCTGCTGTTGAAAACTCTCAAATTAAGCTCCGATACCTGCAGCTTAAAATTGGCGATGCATGCAGAACCGCTCGAGCCTTACCTCGGTTCGTTCATTTTTCTACCAAAATGTATTAGATGTGTGCTAAATGACTTTATAATGATATAAAATTGTCCATTTAAGTATTTTAC